>NC_049996.1:3364524-3386874 GCF_000003815.2 Branchiostoma floridae
AGTTGGATTTTTGGTAAATGTGGCACCAAGGTGAAAGCCATGAGTGTTGCCAACTCAGTTTAGTGATATCACACTAGTATCACGTGTACTACACCAGCGCACTTCTTGAAAACAGGAATGAATTACTTGTTGGCTGTGTACCAATGTTCTGTCACTTCAATTTTTGTGATAACATTTCTGGTATCTATTTCGAAAAGAGACAACCATCTTGCTTTTTTTACGCATCTTGTTTTTTCTCATTATTTTTAGTCTGTAGAGGATGTCATCCATAAAATTTACTTGCTGTGGCCTAAAAAGTGTTTTGAGGTCTTATTAAACTCTTAAGATTTACCTTTAGAAACTTGTCCTTCTTACATGTACAGAAGCAGCCAGCTGGATAACCTATTCAGACAACCTGTGATTATCACACCGAGACTATGTAGCTCAAACAAGCATACGTCACCTTGCTTAGTGACAACATTACATCTTACTCTTGAAAGCCTTTCTTTGCTACTTTTGGGCTACATTGTACATTTGTTTGGATCAAACCAAGTCCAATACTGTACAAAGAAGGCTCTATATGTACTCCTGGACCAACATTTGAAACGAGTTCCAAAGAAATAAGTCAGTTGGGGACCCAAATCTACACCACTTACTCTCTGCACCAAGAACTACATGTACAACCTATATAACGGTAGTTCAGCTTGATCCGCAGGGTTACCTATATCCGTTGTATTCAGAAACGCAGCATTAAAATGATTAAGGCGTATCAAGTCAACGGACAATGGTTTAAAATTTCACTATTTTCAAAATAAAGCGCAGTTTGAAACTGTCCAATATCTCTAAATACCGTTACTAGCGGTATATGTCACTCGAAGAGCGTTCAAATGATTATATGGACTCCCATGCATGTGATAACAGTAGAACCCCATGTGATAGCCCAAGTTATCACACTGTCCAGAACACCATACCGAACGTTATCACAGCCCATATATTACCTGAATAAACTTGTAAAGGTATGTCCTAAAACGACACCATACCGAACGTTATCACAGCCCATATATTACCTAAATAAACTTATAAAGGTATGTCCTAAAACAACATCATATCAAATGTTATCACGGCCCATACATTACCTGAATAAAGGTATGTCAAAAAACAACTCTTAAATTGAATCTTCTAAAAACAAACTGTCAAGTACTATTGAATCTTACAATAGCACTGTACACTGAAAAATGATCTGTCTATATGCACAATTAATTAACACGTCTGACTCATGACATTTGTTTCTTTGCTCAGGTAAGTGAAAACCAACAGGTGTGATATCATACCTGTTCCCATTGTTACAGGTGAACTCAACACACCCGTTTGAACAAATATGGTCACTTCCTGTCTATAGTCAGACAAGTCACAAGTTCAAATGTAATCTTATACATGTAAATGCATTCAAGTTCGCGGGGATTTAATTTTGTGGTAGTGGGAAAATGGAGTATTCGGGGTGGTTTTAATTTCGCGGTATCACCATACACTATAATGGAAAAAATGTTTGCGGTGGTTTTAAGTTCACATTAATGTAGTCGCGAAAACCGTGAACATAAAACCACCGTGAACATTTCTGCATTTACAGTATAATACAGTACAAAACATTAAAATTGATAAACGCCCCCCCCCCCCCCTTTAAGCTTACAAATGGTACGGTCCTAGTAAGGCATGCATATGAAGCCTGATTGTTTGAGGTGATATTATGTACAATCAAATGTTATTAGGAGGAATGATCGTAAAATTTTCTGAATCTCAAGTTTTTCAGACACATATGGCATCCAGGAAATGTGCCAGTCGTTCCTCCTAACATCTGCTTGGAGATGTGGCCTTGTATGTCTGGCAGCCATCTGTGGAGTTCTAAAAATACTGCAAAATTTTATACGTTTGCAGCACTCAAATTTTTCTTCAACTTAAAATTTAAGAGTTTCCGGTTGAAACATCTGGTTGTGACAAAGGGACAACAAATCGTATGGTTCTCGGTGTCATGCATTTTGAGGTCAAAGGTCATTGGTAGAAACCATGAACTTAAAATACTGCCGATATTAAAGGTTTTACAGTATTTGAGGGATCAGACAGGAAGTGGAGAAGGCAGCACTAGTGTGAATAAATAAGCCCAACACAGGAAACAGACTGGAAGGATAAGAATATACAGGATAGGATAAGACTTAATTCAATTAACTTGTCTGGCTTCTAATTGGCTGATTGAATAATGTGGTATTCAGTTAGCCACAGGCAATCATTTTATCCATCAGCTTGGTATGATTTATCCTATCGAAAGCCTTACTAAAATCAGTTAGTAAGATTGTTTGAACACTCCTCTAGGGGTTTCGGCACCAAGAAGTATATTGTTAATCAAGGTGGTGAGATAATGGATCGTAGACATACCTTTCCTGTTACCAAACTGGTTTGTATCCACCACTTTGGCAACATCCTGGAGTATCCACTGGGTGATATAGGATTCAAATGAAAATTGAAGTTAAATTGGTCTCAAAGTTTCAATAGTGGCTAGTGTCTTTTAGGATTCACAGGTGTTATAGTCGCTTGTTTCCATTGATTGGGAACGCATCTTTCTTCTAAAGATGAATTAAAGATGTGGGCTAACAGTTCTTTTTGTTTCTTAGGGTAGTAGACAAGTACACAGAATTTACAATCTTTTTATTCATTTATCAAATTCTCAGACTGCTCAACAGAATGTAATTCATTCAGTCTTGCAGTGACAAATACTAGTAGAAGACTGAATTTTGTTCAGTACTGTGCGGGGGGGGGGGGCATTGGGAATGATCCAAAAGACATGGGAAATCTCAAAATCAATTGGTCAAAAAAAATACATTCTTGCTCTTTTAGAAACAGTCAGCAACATGTGAATGTTCCCTTAATGACATGAGAGGAATGCAACTTTCCCTACTATGTTTGACTAACCTTAATGCAGGGAAATGAAAGTAAATGATGCATGTCTCAGGGTTAAAGAAATTAAAAGTCTGAATCTCTGAAAGTCGGTTTTGAATTATAACAAAACAATGCTGGTGGTCAAGTTTCTACCTGCATGGGTATAAAACTCAGACTAAAGTAATGAACTTTGGAAAACGGGTTTATCTGATGAAACTCATTGACCAAAGTCCACATTCAAAACACAATAACAAGTTGCGTCATGGAAAATTTTCTGACTCATTTTAATTGACTGCATCTCAGAGCTTGTCTGCTTCGCACCCTACTCCTGTCGAGTCTACATCTACAGCCTTTTGCAGCACCAGTTATAACTGTTACAGGTAACAAAGTTTCTGTTTCAATCTCAGCATTTACTAGAAATAATTTAGGGGAACATGTGTGACAATATGGCAAGAAGCTGTGGGGGGTAAAACAATGGAAATAGAATGGCAGGATATGTATACTTGTAGCTACTTGTTTCAGTTGCAAATTTTACAAGATGGAAATGAGCCTCGACTAGGGAAAAATGTTAACAGGGTTTGAAACAGGGTTGTAACCAGCACCCGTCCTTCCGTAATTTGAACTTGAAGGAATTTTGCAGCTGGGGACGGGAAAAAACAGATCAACAGCTTAGTCTACCAGCAAAATTTACACCTCAAAATGCAGGAAATAGTGTTTCAGAGGGTCTAGATTTCAAATTTTCTAGGGGAGCGTGGCCCAGGACCCCCTAGGAACGATAGGTCTTGATAGCATTCAAAATCGAGGGGACGGAAAATGATCTCAGGCTGGCTACAACCCTGGTTTGAAATATCCACCTGCAGCCAGTTATTTCAAGAAACTCTTGTTACATTATCAAACAAGATATGAACAAATAATGTTGCCAGTTTTCAAGGTTGAATAATACATGCTCAGTGCCATATGATCTGTATTTGACATGGTTTTGTGAAACAATCTATGGAGACTTCAAGTCTCAAATTTGTATATTATATTGCCTAGATATAGATTTTATGACTGGATGATTTAGGAGAGAAACATATTGAGTTTAATGGTTTTAAAACAAAAGGACTTGAATGAGGATATGCTAGTGTCACATACACTTATCTGATCAAATGGCTAAAGTCCACGTTTTAAGTATCAATGTCTAGATTTTTAGAAATAAAAATGTAACAACCGGGCATCATAAAAGCAGAGGACAGGGAGGAAAACTTGAATATGACTGTATTGACTTCATAAACCTGAGGGCACCAAGCTAAGGCACAAACCTGGTCCTCTGGCTTTGTTTAAATTCATAATATGTTTTTTCCACTTGAGCATATTTTTTTTTATATTTAAAAACTCTAAGAACACACTATCCGTGGTTAGATGGTTAGAAGTTAGATTATACTGCTGCTGGGATCCCTGACGCAGGGGTAGGCAGCAGTCGGCCAGTCTTCACACCGTGCTTCCATGCGGCTCTGTCCAGTGGGTCGACCCGTTAGACCACACACCTTCATATCCCTCCTAACACACTCCCTCCAGGTTTTTCTTGGTCTACCACGACCTCTGTTGCCAGACAGTTTCAGTTTGGTGATCTGAGCATTAAATTGGTATGGCCTTACTTGATTGATAGAAATGAGCCAGATCTGAACTCATTTGACGATTATTGCACAAACATTAATATTTAAGAATTAGACACGGTCTATTTTGGGACAAAATATAAAACAAGAACTTCAAGACAATTTACAAAATGAAACTTTTTGTTACTCATAGATCAAAGTCATGAGTACAGCAACAGAGGCAACTGATGTTCCCAAATCCAGAGCTAAGGCAGCTAGCCTGTCTGCACAGCAGAGTGCCACTGTCCAGTCTACATGTCCTAAACAGCCTGCAGGGAAAAGGTATTTTATTTTAGTTCCATCATGTATAGTCTACCCTGGGGGCCATCCAGAATCAGGCAGCTAGGACAGTTTATTAGTTGGCCCAAGACAGTCAGGCCCGCCATATCCTATTAGCACCCTGGGGAGTTTAAGGCACGATCTACACACAGTTTTTCCCGATATCGGCGAGCCTACAACCTCTCGCCGACAGCTTTTTTTCATCGTCTAGATGAAACTGCAATATCGCCATTACGATGTCTGAAAAATTTCTCCCAAAAGGTCCGGACCATTCGTACGGCCTGCCCGCCCTAACCCGGGAGCCTCAGCTCCCCCCCCTACTTTTGCCCCTCGCGGGGTCATTTGGGGGTACCCTATGCAGATGCAGACGATAGCTTAGCAGGGGTCCCCCAGCTTAGCAGGTTTCCCGACAGCTTCCGAGCGCGTGTAGATGCGTCCCGAATTTGGGAGGGTTCATTAGCATATAACCAGCATATAAAGCAATTTTCAAAATTGCGCGATGTGTTTATGACTGCAAGCGCCACGGTTGTCCCGCCCCCTGCGTTCCAGATCCCTCCCGACATCTCCACAGATATCGGTAAAAACTGTGTCTAGATTGGGCCTAAGTCCGATTAGGTCCACCTGCCCTTATCCCAAAAGGGTAGCAATAACTCCTTCGGGCTTAAACTCCCCTGGAGCGCTAATGTGAGATCGGCGGCCTGACTGCCTTGGGTCCCCGAACAAAACTCGCTAGCTACCCGGTCCTGTCTGGCTCCCAGGATAGGTATAGTCTGGTGGCAGAGACTGTTTTAAAAGCGTGCAATTGCGGTCCATCCAAAGTTTTTTGCTTTTTCTATACCTTTGAGCCCCTACGACCACTGTGGTTATGGGCTGTGAGTGAGTGAGTAATACCTTTGAGGTGTGCTCTATAAAAATCTGGATGAAACCACTCTGTCATCCTTGGGCTGTGTCTGCAGGATATGCAAATTAAGGCAGCCAATCTTGTTTTCGTCAATATCTCAGTAACTACCTCACCTCACATACACATGGTATCAAATTCATTTTGGTGCCTATCCCCATGTTTTGAGGGGTAAAGATTCAGTTTAAGCCATTTCAGTAAAGATCACGCTGATATTCTGTGCTGAATAGGCATACAATATGCAAACTAGAAAGGCCGACATTTGCTTGGGTGCAAATACAGCATATTTCAGCCATACCCATTCCCACGCAACATTGGACTGTTCCAAGTCACCCCTGCGCCAAAGTGCAATGTTTAAACTGTAAGTTATCCCCAAAAGAGAACTAATATTGTGAATTGATTCCAGGTCAAAACAGAGCTTGCCCAACATGAACCGGGCCCATATGGAAGAATATAATCTTCCACAGGAGCGCCTATGCATAACTGATTGGCTTTTAGAATTGCGGCAGCTCCTATTTTTCCGAGAGTGAAAAAAAAACGCATCTTCCATTCAGAAGATTTTCATCATGAAATTACATGACGCCATTCAACAATTTCCACTTCGATAACTAGGTCTAAGTACCGTCATAATCTCCTTGTGATGTGGGTACATTTATTATTGCATTGAACTTTTTTTTAATCAAGTAGGGCATACGTTTTAATAATTGTCAAGCAGGTGCAGGTGTTGTGTAGTAGGAGTGTGTCGTTGTTGTTGTTTTTTTCAAGCTAAAAACTTCAATCTTCTTGTTTTGTATGAGCCATTACATAAACGGAGACGTCTCGAATTTTTACAAGAATTTTACCACCCTGTCGCTTCATTTCTTTTCTGAAAAATCCCAGGACCAACAAGTTAACTTGATTTGGCTTTATCTATATATTTCATTTTCCTTCGAATTCTTTGTTAAGTATATGCCCTGCATACCACTGTTAAATTGTTTTACTTTGTATGCAATCAGCCATCGGACGTAATCTTGTCTGAGTGTTGTAATTTCCTGCTCGTAGCGTGCAAGACCTGGAGGAGAGGAGTTTTTACCTTGTTCGGGGGTTTCTTTTCGGAGGTCAGTGGTGATACTCTGGTACTAAGAGTGTTTTATTGGGCTCAAACTCTGGCAGTTTAAAGTTACTTACAATTTGAATGTACAAAGTTTACGTCAAAAAAGAACAACAACAACACTAACGTTAGAAGTACCTACATTTGTTTGGGAAAAAATACATGCATTCTCGCCACTGTCAAACTTACGTATCAAAACTAAACGCAAACTGTCCAATTTTCCCGCGTTTTCTGCCAAGTAACATTTTCTCGATTGTCTCAACTAACCCCCAAAGTCAAATCTGCCAAAAATGATTGATAGTGCCATGCGGGATGTTGGTAAATTCATCGACACAGACTTGTATTCTGACGTTCAATGCACGCGTACCGTCCGCTACCGCTCAAATGACCCTGTCGTCTGAACTCCAAATCCTCGCAAACTACAATTTTAAACCGGGCACAGGGTAACATATGGCCACTGTAAGGCTGTAATATGCATCTGTTTGTGTATAAACGGGATTGCAAGGCCCCGCTTATGAATATTAACTAGCATTCACCTTTCTCGTCGCTGATTGGCTGGCGTCCAAAAAGTAATTAACTCTCGCTCTCCCCAGACCGCTGGCACCTGGCACCTGTGGGCTCTGGGGTCACGGGAGTTCACGGGAGAAGGCCGAAAGAAAACCAATTTCCCCTCAGAAAAGTGCAGAAATTAATAATTTGAAATTGTTTCATGCCAAAAATTTTACTTGGATCATTTTACCAACTATCTAATCCCTATCTACACCAAATTTAAGGTCATTCCATTGTAATTCAATGGTACAGGGGGTCAAAATATACCGTTGTGGTCAAAACGTGACCTTTAAACTTCAATAAAATCATTTTAGAGGCAGATATGAAAAAACTGAGAAAAAATCACCCCGGTATTGACCCACTCTACTCTTGTGCCAAATTTCAGGTCATTCGGTCCCGGAACGACGGAGATGATTCGATTTGAAGATTTGACAGGAGAAAGAAAGAAACATTACGAATACAATATATTTCACCATACCATATATGGTATGGCTGAAATATAATTAGGGCGGTCATTAAGGAAAATCTTGTTTTCATCAGTATCTCAGTAACTACACATTGTCTACTATAGGGTTATCCAAAAAAAATGGGGTTTGGCAACCGAACTTGTACTTACATTTTTGGCTATGGTGCAATTTAAATGTAAAATCTTCCTTTGCTGTCTTTGTCTCACAGGTTACAGGGAAGGACCATGGAAACATCTTTCTGGGAGTCTAAGCATGGGAAGATCCTGTGGCTTGTGGTATTACCACTGGGCCTGTATATTATTGACATTTCCACTGACATAGGGCTGGCATTTCAGTTTTACAACAGCGGGCAAATGGTTTGGTTTGGTTGGATGATGGGATTTATTGTTGTGCCATCAGCCATCATCAACATCACCTTAACAGAAGAAGCATTCAAGCATCATGACGGAGAAAACAGACTAAGTAAGAACTTTAAGTACCTGCTTAACTACCTACGTTTGGGTGTGTTCGTGCAGTATTACAACCTCTACCGTCGGCTACAGAGAGGCGAAAGCGTGGAAGACATTGTGAAAAAAGACCTTCCGCTGACACACCTGTTGGAAGCAGTCTTCTCAAACATGCCACAGTTGTATCTTCAATGGTACATTATATTGAACACAACTGAACAGATCAGCGCACTACAGGTTGCCACCATGGTGATATCATATGTGGCAGCAGTCAAAGCTCATTCTATGTACATATACATGTACTTTAGGAAACATAGGCCATTAGATATTAGAAGTATTTTTCTTTGTATTTGTATAGCTAGCTTGGAAGTATATGCCCGTGGTCTGGCAATGGCCACATTCCTAAAACATTTCAAACCAAGGTGGATTTTCATTCCCATTGGAATACACTGGCTAGTATTTACAGGTACTTACATGTGTATACATGCAAGAAAGGGTGCAAGCTGTGAATATCAAAGTGACAGTACTACTAGTGAAGATATATCCTATAAGAGAATAATTCAAGGCCTTGTGCATTTGCTTTTGTACACATTTCTGGGCACAACGTTTGGTGCACCCCACCTGAAAATGATTTTCCTGAACTTTTTTGTGACTATGTTAGACCACTTTAGCTCTATGTTTGTAAATGCAGTAACAGCTACCCCATCAGTAGTGCCTTTCGTCAAGTTGGCAATTGCATCTTTGTTTGGTATTTGCGCAGCTGCACGTTTGTCAGTAGGTAGTTACAATGCTACAAGTAAACATCTGTATCACAACAACAATCATGATGAACCTACTAGTAGGCCAAGCTTGATTGAAGATGATAATCCTATAAAAGAGGCTGACTGCACTGCACAGACCACCCCTGTTCAATGGGTTTAACGTGACAAAAATCTGAGTCTCACATTCCACAAAGAATATAACATTTGCCAAAATTCCTGATTACTGCCATATGCATGGTTTAACATCATTTATGAATATCAAAAGGATGAACTAGCATTTGTTAGGTTGAGAATATTAAGTTAAGAGAAGACTGTTAAGGCTTTTACATGTACCTGTTAAGTAAAAGTTAAGATTGAATCTGTTACTTAGCTTCTTCTTTTACTTAGCTGATAGGTGAGAACATGATTATGCATTCTTATCAATGTGGAAGACATTTTATAGGGATATACTAAATCTTTGTTTTTGTGGCAATAAAATACTGTCTGAAACAGTTACGTGTAACTCTAATTTTTCCTTTGAAATCCACTAAAAATGCAACAAGTACCATTTCAGAGGGTTTAATTTTCAATATTTTCGGGGGGGGGGGGATATTTCCAGACCCCCCTAAGAAGCTCGCACCGCACCTGCAGCACTCATGGTCCTCAGATGGTAAGAAGAACCCCCCAAGCAAATCCTGAAAAGTATGGGCATGCTAGAGCACATGTTGGAAGGTGGAGCCCATCCCTTTAGATCTCCTTCCAAGCCTTTTAGTTTACCTCCCCAACCAAAGTCAGATAACCATTTCTATATTATCATATAGCCAGGCGCCGCGGACCAATCAGAAGTCCCCGTTCCACGTTGGTTATGACGCAGTAACACATAGATTCCAGCCAGGCAGGTGTGTATCTCTCTTCTGATTGGTCAGAATGAATTGCCACCGGCACCAGTGTTGATGCAAATGGACACTGGTGCCGTTGTCGATTCATTTTGACCAATCAGAAGGAGCGAAAGTAAGGTATATGCAGGCATTGGCATTCAAACCCAGTACCTCTGGTGTCTGGGTCAAACACCCAACAATTAAACCAACACACACTTCCAAGACTAACCCTAACCCTTATTCAACATTATGGAATCAATCTGAACTGGGATACCCTGAAAAGAAGTCATATTCCAAAGGAAGTTGGAAATTACTTTAGAATGAAAATCAAATAAAGATTTGCTGAAAAAGAAACTGTCATTACTTGGACTTTCCCTATATTTACAATACACACTTTTTAACATGGCTTCACATTTGCATGGTCTAAAAAAACAAAAAAGAATAGTGCTAAATCTAAATCAAGTTTAAATAGATTACAGGGGTCTATCAAATCACAATAAACCATTATCATGTTAATCCTGTTTAAATTGTTTATTATTTTTTCCTTTCTGTCTGTCTAGTTTGAACAAGGGTGTCAAATGATTTGAGTGACAGTTACAACACTATATCAATCAAGGTTGGTTTACACATACTTGTCAATCATGATTAGGAACCTACCATTTAAACAATTAGGGGAGCATTGTTACTTTTTGTAGTATTTTTAGTTATTGAATCTATTGATAAATTTCTATGCATTTTACCAGTGGTTACATATTATGGAATTGTGGAAAAAAAATCATTTTTGGTTTGAATGATTCATATTTTCCATTTTGTAAATTTCATTTCTTTCAGATAAAAAGTTACCTGTTATGCCGATCTTTTAAACAATGAAAGACAATGTACACATGGTTAGAAAACATAGAATTTACAAATGTTTATATTCATTTATCAAATTTTCAGACAACTCAACAGAATGTAATTCATAATCACATACAACAAAACTAGAAAAGCAACATTTTCACCAAAATGCAGAATATTTTCCCATAGCCTTTTGCCTATTAAGCTTGCCCTGTAATATTAGGTACAAGAACAAAATTGCTAATATTTGCAACAACAGAAAAAGAAAACACCAACAAAAACAATATGTACTCCCCTACTTGGGAAAACATGATAACAAAAAGCTAGCATTTCCAATATGTATGAAATGTTACTAAATAATTTTCAGCAAAGTTGTACCACACAGAAACTTCTTTTTAAGACAAAATGTGACAAAAAGCTTAATTCTTTACTAGAACTGCCAGAAGACATAATAACATATGTATGCAATGTTTGCAAATAATTTTCACCAAATTCGTACAACGCAGAAACTACATTTTGAGACAAAATGCTACAAAAGGCTTCATTGTTTACTAGAAGACATTTCAAAGGGTCGGTCACAAAAACCTGTAATTAAGCGAGCTATTTGTACCTTCGGGGTGTCTTTTCGCTGTCCTTTAGGGGCATGTTTACACGTGTGGATGATCACGCTAATTATTCTTTTAATTACGGATCAATAGAAGGGTCACTCGAAACTGTGCACCTGTCTTGCCAAGAGGGATTTGTGCGGTTAGGCGTAATTATGTGACAATATGAGTTGTGGTGGGGAACGGGTTCTAGCAAGCATCAGTTTTTCCATGCTTAGATGGAATTTTGCTGCTGGGGACGGAAAAAATTTTGCCTATTCCATCCTCTGTGAGCTGAAGTCGCTGTGGATTCTTTCACCAAAACCGATGCCTTTGAACTAAGCTGAGTCTACCAGTAAGATTTACCCCTCAAAATGTAGGAAATAGCATTTCAGAGAGTCGACATTTCACAATTTTCCCGGGGGAGCAGACAAGACAAGATACTCTACAAGAGGGTCTGCATATTTGGGGTCCCAACAATAGCTTTCCGCTGAATTCAGAAGAACACTACATACAAATTGTGCCACAATCAAGAAAGTCAATTACGCAAAATTTAGTTGCTTCGCTACAAATTACATGAATAAGAAAACGGCTTTCCCTAAAAATTATGGGAAATCAAAATAGTCTTCTCACGCCATGCAGAAAAGAGCATGCAGACTCTCCTACAGAAATCACATTGAGAAACTTGTGAGAGCCGCCCACTTGTTTTTACCAAGGGACCCAGCTGTTGCTAGTGGACTAATTGTAGGGCACAAAATGAAAATCAATCAGCATAAGAAAAGAAGCACAAATGTGGCACAAGATTCGGCCTTAGGAAAACCGTCATCAGTTAGATCTATAGAAAATGAAGCCTTGTCTATACTGTACATCTTGAAACATTTGTGGCAGTTTTATTTTCGAAATTGTGATATTTTAAATGTGCATTTCAATTCGTTACTACCATACTCCATACTACTAGTAGTTGCAACCGCAAATATGACTTAAAACGCAAAAAAGATAATGTTGTTTCCCCTCTAAAATGTGAAATAAAGTCTATACAAAAATAGATGCAGTTACGGTATTTCTAGCCAGATAATGATTGTGTTTAGTTCCGGCTGCAAAAACTGCTCATGATGAGTCTGCATTGTCCCTTGGGAGTAGTGTACTGTTAGTGTATCATTACCATTATCATAACGATCACTCCCACTCCTATTTGAGAAATGAATCATTTGAAAAAGACATACTGAAAACCTTAAGTACTCACGGTGTTCTAATACTAAAGTTTGTTAGTATTACAAGTAGAGTAGAGTAGAGAAGACTTCTTGGGCCAGGTGTGAATCCTCTTACTATGATAGTGGTTTTTGAGGGGTTCCACACAATACACACATACTTGGAGGTACCCAAAAAGGATGACCAATGAATGATTTCTCTCTTGACAATGCTGCTAATGAAAGTTTCAATTTTTCACTTTGAACTAAAATCCTCTTCAAGAAATGCCATGTCAGAGGGTTGAAGTTCCAAAATTGCATGCACTCAGACCCCCTAAAAAAGCTCACGTTTGTGGCATTTGTCTCAAGCCTTTAGAACTCACTATAAAAGGCCAAAAATTCCCAAAATCTACCAAAGAACCTGCCAAACGAAATCCTAGCTACAGTACAGGCATGAGTACAACAAATGAAAGGACTGAATACAGTGTCCAAAACACACACACACACTAAACACTAGGGATGTTTCTAAGTTCAACCAAGCATATCCCTGTACCTCCCATGTGTTTGCTGATGTACTGGGACCAACTGTGGTCCAAACACAATGCTTACACAGAGATACAAAGCTGTCTTTGTGTGGCATCAAAAATCTGGAAAATAGGCCACCATTGTCTGACAACCCCACACAAGCAAGGAAGAACTAGTAGTTACAAAAGGAAATCTCGATTTCAAGAAATGAGAAAAAAATTTTAAAACATGGTTAAAACAGCAGCATGCATTGTTGTTTTAAGGGAGAGGCATTTGAAACAATAACAAGAAGTTAAAACAAAAATAACAGAAGTTATTGTTTACACATTTGAGGAATAAAAGGGGCGGGGAAATATATAAAACAAATATATACAGCACATGAGAAAATCAGTTTACTAGTATTTTCTAGAACTGTTCCTCAGAAACAATTTACTAGAGAAGGAAATTGTCACTATTTGAAAAACAGGAACACTTGAACTTTAGATAGAGTTCAAAGGCAAATCAGTGGAAATTAAATGCAGGACACAACTTGACATTTCTACAACTATTCCTACGAAATCATTAACTAGAATAGGAAAATTATTTTGTTTGTGGGGGATTTGAAAAACCGAGAATGTTAGAAGACGAATAATTCTTACACATTTCATGAATGATATAAACAAGAGTGAAAAAAACATGGGGCAACATTAGGTTTCTACAACTACGTATTCCTACGAAATAATGAACAATAGTGTGTTTCTTGGGATTTAAATTAAAAGAACATAATGTAAGATTATGAAAATATCTGAAGTCAATTTTTTGGCGATATCTTGATATCATACACATGCATGTACCTTCCATATCACATTGGCCAACAATAGTCAAGAAATGAAAATACGGCATCAATGTATCATACGAACTCATAGCAAAGCTGCTAGTTTGTTTACATCCTACCAATGGGTATTTAATTGTACCACCAAAAAATGGGGGAACCATAATATTTGTGAAATAAATGTCCTGAATATGATTATGTGGTAAACTGTGTATCTCATTCTCAACATCAATCTTTGTTGAACAGGATAATTTTGTCATCCAGAATATTTTTGCCACAAAAATCTTACATTGAATACCTTTAAAAAAACAAGAACGTAAGAAGACGACTTTTCCACGGATGGTTTGGAAGACCAAAACAAATCGGCGCCAGGACCAGAGGGGTGTCAAATATCTGTGAACAAGCGCCTACCAGCCTAAACAAACCTCTTTCCCTCTGATCTTCGAGGATAGCAGTCTTGTACACTGACAGGAGAGCTTGTATCTACTATTTACACAAAATACCAGACCCATTGTACCAAATGTATCCTTGTCAACTGATAAAAATGTGTAAAAGAGTAAAATTTTTGCTGTAAAATCCACGTCGATTTTTTTTCTTTGCACACAAAAAATTTAAGGGCTTCCACAAAGATAACAAAAATGGCAGAATGCTAGAGATAATGTTTTTCTAAAGCTATGTTTATCGGATTTAGGTCAACGTAATATTGTTGTTGTATGGGAGAAAGATTAAAAGTTGGGAGAAAAGTTTTTAACGGGAATGTTAGATTAATTTTCACGAACCTGTGGCGCTCTCGGTCTTGGTCGCGAGCTTGCGGCATTATTCCACGGCTCTCTACCGTCTATGTCCCGCTAGTTCCGGGCTTCAAAGCTGGCTCAGACCCACATCTCATCGTCTGATTCAGATCTGCAGCGATATCTGACTCAACAGACGGATATTTGTGGAGTAAAGCGTCACAAAAGTCCGGCCGCGACCACAAAGAGTGAAATTCCGTCCGCTACGGCGGCCATGTTGGATACGGTATGATGGGACTAATTGGGCGAGACCATTCTGGTTCAGAGGGGTGTTTTTTGCCTCTATCTTCTTTTTGCGCCATGTTGATTTGATTACTAGTATATGAATGACAAAAAAATTGACAACCCAAAAAGCTGATGCGAAAGTTTGACCCCTAAACAGTTGCCTTCATTATGAAATCTATGCAGCCTGATAAAGGTTGAACAAATGACTGAATACACAGAATATACTAAGTAGTATATAGTGAGCAATAGCTTTACAACAAGGTTCTTCATTTTTGTTCTTTCACATCTTCTTTGACCTTGTTAATAATTTCTATGACATTAGTATCCTTTTTTTCTGATATTTATTTTTGCAATCCACGGGAAATATATATTTGCTTATTTAGAAGCTGCTTTGTACGAGTTAGAGTATGGTTGAAAACTTTTTATTTTTATTTCTTGGAAACGACCAAAAATTGATGAGTGCGTGGATGTCATCCATACAATCAAATCAACATGGCCTATCGTTAAAGAAAAGGGGAAAATTGTCAGTTTGGCGGCGCTTGAAGTTGAACCCAACTTGCTTTTGGGTGAATATACATCGGACATCGTACCGGTACAAAACCGGTTTTTCTTATTGATCAGGTCCGGTTTTGACCGGTCCGGTAAACCCGGACCTAAAAAAATTCGTTGGACCGGATGTTGGGCCTATTGGAAAATGAAAAGATTCATGATCAGGCATTCACACATTTGGGGGCTTACTGGTCGAAGAAAATAACAAGAGCGAAGTAGTGTAGAGTCTATAGTCATTTCTGTAACATTTACAATTAATCGTATAACGTTAGTGGCAGTTGGTCTTGTAAGATTTTAAAACGCCAATGGGAGTCGCACACTCCACCAAATATACTTTTCTTTGTAGTGATTTCACTATTTTTGCAGTCTGAATAGAATGTCATTCTCAAAATTTACTTGCCTACTAAAGTACAAGAGGAAATGTGACATGTGAAAGATAGCTTTAGACCTATGTCATAACATTTTCATACAGTCATGTTTTCAAGGTCTTTTCTGCTTTTGCGTCATTGCAATATTTACAACTTCCGCCAGGTAGCACTTTAGCACACTGTTACATCCTGATCTCCAAGTCCAAGTGCAAATGTTTCCAACCGAAATCGTTTTTGTTTCACGTCACATTTTGATTGCATTTCTCAAACTAGCTTGGCGAATCCTTCGGTTCAGAGTCTAACCACTACGACGAAGTCGTAATCAAGACTGTGCAGCCTTTAATGGTACAGTAAGAAAGAATGTAAGTCTTATAAAAGTAAGTTAAAGAGGGAATGGACACGGCAAATAGTTGGCATGTTATAAACGTACGAAATACGAATGAAAGCTTATGTTGGTGGAAACCATAGTTGTAAAGTTGAAACTTCGTTCCAACACAAAGGAGGCCGGCCATATACATAAGAACACATCTACCCTCTTTGAACCGTGATGATGGTTCCGCCTTCCCTCCATCTACGATTCGCTGCTGACGTCATCCTCCGACTTCCGGAACACCAGTAAAAGCGAATCATACATCTGAAGAGGGTCGACGTTCTTGCTTTTTTACAGAACATTTATGGTGAGTTCTTCTATTGTGTTGGAACAAAGTTTTTAACTTTGCAACGTACGTATACACCAGCATCACATTACAACGTCATGAATTTGCTCTTCATGCCTTTGCCAACAAGTTAAGTTCAGTACTGAGGCGCTGTTTACGTTAACTTTGCAACAGGGGTTTTGTGTGTGAATCAAACTTTGGACATCATTTGATGAAAACTTGCTGTAATATAATTATGAAGAAGAAAAAACTTTGATATTTGATAGTTATGAAAATCTTAAGTTATAACCTATGAAAATAGGTGGCTTGTGCAGGTTGAGAACGCAGACAAAATAAAAATAAATATCTAAACGGACACTTTTATGTATTTCATACAAATCAAATATACATGTATTTCATACATTTCGACATTTGTTATACTGATATTGAAAGATCATCTGTTATGCCAATCCTTCCTCTAAATAATGTGATAAATTTCAATAAAACAAAAAGAAAAAACGTAACAAAACAATAACGGTATGCATATGTTTCCGTTCTGTGAATTATGAACACATTCTTGGCAATCAACTTATGTCTTGAGTGGACTTCACAACATTTTCCCATTTGTCCTTCTGGAACATTCTTAGCAGAAGTATTTAGACAAAAGGTAACGGCATGTCTCATAACGACATTAATCTGAAAGAGAGTTGTACTCGGTACACTTGCGAATTATTATTCAACAATATATTTTGTCCTTACAATAGACTTCAGCGCTTATAAAATCATTTATCATTTTAACCCTATTCAGACCGGGCTTTTTTGGTCATCCCTGGACGGGGGGGGGGGGGGGGCTTTTGAGGCCCTCCACTTCTAAGTGCTATAACTCTAAAACGACAAGTTGTAGAGCCACAAAATTTTTAGGACATGATGTCGACATAATATCTGACAAGTATGTGACGTTTGACGTTACGTTGACGTAAGATGACGTAATTATGACGTCATCAATTTGATTATATTGGCCAAACCCATGAAAAAAGGGTATTCTCAGAAAACTTCACGTTACGCTACAAAAATGTAACAACAAGTGCAGATAACAGACTAATAATGTTTGTTACGCCTTGCGTTGCCAATAGCAACATCAATGACGTCAATATGACGTCATAAAATGACGTCATGCACATTTAAGATACGAGTTGGGCTCCGCCATATTATATCCACCACCTTGAATTTTTTAAAAATACTTTTTTTGCAACAAATAATCACAAAGGGCAATGGAAATAGACTAAATTCATTGATTTAGATGGTTTTTGATGAAAAAATACCAGGTTATTACAAATTTTAAGGGATAATTAGCTTGTTATTCTTGATCTGGCCATTCGGTCCGCCATCTTGGAGTTTGGGCTGATGACGTCATCAAATTAGCATAATTTATGCATATATAATTATGAAAGATATGCTATATAATATAAGATTTTATTTATGTAACAAAATCACAGTAATATAGCAAACAAATGTGAAAAATACATCGTTAGGACCAAAAATAGTAATTTTTGGCAAAACTGCCTGTCAACAAACGGTTGCCATGGCAACAAGAAAAAATGAAAAATTTGTCAAACTTCGTAAAATTGTTGCCACTAATATTTTAGGAAAACTCACCAAATTTGGTGGCTCTAGCGTAAGCTGTTCTGGCGTTATAGGGCATCAAAGTTAGCGCAGGCCTCAAAAGCCCCCCCCCCCCCTGGTCTGAATAGGGTTAAGACTTAGGTCCCAATACGTAACCCGCGGCCCTGCCGGGTAGCTTTCGGAAACGAAAAATATTACATAAAAGACACAGAACGTTAGAAAAATAGCCATGAGCATAATTTCCTTAATAAACATTTTTTTTTTTTATTTTTCTTTTCGCAAACATCCCGACCGGGGCCCGGTTTGGAAATGGGACCTAAGCCGAAAGTGCCTAATGTGCGATTTTGAATCGCTTGGAGATTCTTGGCAGGGGAGCAAGGCCTAAGCACTTATTTTAGGCAAGTAGGCAGGATCGCTTGACTGTAGAATTTTCATAATTCTCTGCATTCGTTACGGATGTTGGACAGCTGCTTGTTTGATGTGGTGGCTCAAACGTTATCAATGAATCTTTATGATCTTTTAGGTGTAGGGCCACCAAACAAGTCATGCAAAGATTCCAACGAGTGTGGGGTATCTGAGGAGAGAAAATGGTGACAATTATTGCATCAAAACAAATTAAACCTTTCATAAAAACAATGACCACCGTGTTTGTAAACAGGGAGTAAAACAAATCAAGGGTAGACTCCCCCCAAATGCTTTTTGCTTCAAAAAGTGTCGATGGCATCAGCAGGTTGTGATTGACATACCTTTCAACCATCCGAAGATTCTGAAGAGTCTGAAACGACAAATACATTGCATCATAAAACTTTCACAGACATTGAAAACCATGTTCTAACGCAGGCATTAATATAAAACAAATCAGAGCAAAAGAAGAAAGTATTATGCTTTTTAGTATAACAGCTGCAAGGGCAGGTTCCTCTTTTCTCTGAGGAACCTGCGAAGTACTTACCTTCCAGTGTCTCTGCAAGATGCCTTTGTTCGATTTTGACGAGAGCGTTCTTCAGGGCCTGAAGAGTTGCAGCTTCTCCATCCCTGTTCCTCCACCTCCTCAACATCTCCCAACACCTCCTGTCTGTGTCAGGCTTTTTCCGCTCTATTCCATCTATCTGGTTCGCGGTGAAGTTCAGCTTTCGAGCCAAGTTGTCCCAATTGGCACTCACTCCATAAACGACTTTGTCGAAATAGTTGTCCACATCAACTAGAACAAAAAAAACATAAAACTCAGACAGTGGAAATTATAAGACGTTGTCCCCGTTCGAGATTCACATATTATTAACCTTTTCCGGGTTATCAAAAGAAAATTCTGATTTTGTAGGTGTTTGAAGAACAAACAGATTAAAGTAGCTGCAAGAGGTCTTCTTATTTGGTTAATACTAGGTCATCGCGATTTTCATGGGCTGTTTGGTTTGGTTTGGTTTTATTCTCCATTAGTGACTAATATGTCACTAGTCCGGGTGAATGATGTAAATCACCATATGACTGATACGAGACGGAGGTTCCCCAGGCCTCCATCCGGGAAATTTGTAGTGAATCACCAGACAGAAAGATTTGTTCCATCACACACCGGAGCATTTTCACAAACCTCCTTCATCAATATTCAAAGTGTGGTGGATCAAAATTCCTTAAAAAAAATAATTGTTAAAGGTCCAAAACAATTTTGTGGTTGTATGTATTGCTTGTACAGAATCATTGAGATATATATATCAGTATCGTGCTTACATGTTTAATATGACTTTACCAGTACCTTGCTTTGGTAGTTTCGAGGAAGGGCCACTGTCGCTGAGCTGTCTTCCGCGTCGCTTTTGGCTTGTTTTCTTTTCACCTATTATCAAGGAAAGATGACAAAGGTAATTAAGAGCAGATGTCTGTAAGGATCAAACAATGGTGGCAAAGGTCAAAAAATCGATTTGGCTCATATTTTGCACAGTGATAGTACTTGGTCCACAACCCCTCAAAATAGCTTTCTTTTAGATCAAAACTCCTTGTTGCCATGGTAACGGGCCAACAAAGTTTTCTGGCCATTTTCCCCAATTTCCGCATCTCAAAAACACGGAAATCGGCGTACTGTACGGCATTGTCATTCCAACACCTTTTATTGTATCGCCAAAACAAAACAAGATCTAAATAGACCAACATTTTGGCTTTTTAGAAATTGTTGTGAAATTTCCAACGAGATAGAATTGAGTTCTTGGGCAGCATCAAAACAATACAATGTGTCAAGCTTCAAAATAACGTAATTTTTGGCCCAACTTTGTAACGCCATAAGTGCCGAGCTGGTGATTTTTTTTACTTGAAATTTGTACCCTGTATAGATGATTGATATACCTATCCAATGCATGGTTGCAAAGTTTGGGGTATTGTTTGGTTGTCACATGGTCGTCCTCAAAAGTAGGCCAGCTTTTGCGTTTGACGAAAATTGTGAATTTTAGCCATGTTCAAAGTACTACATGTGACAAAATAAAACAGAAATCTAACTCAACTTCTTGTCAAAGAGATATCTATGTATTGTCTATTCAATAAATGTTTGAAGAGTTTTAGATCGTAACGTTTAGTCACGTGGTTGTCCCTGGAAGTAGGCCATTTTTTGCGTTTGGCAAAATTTTGAATTTTAGCCATGTTCAAAGTGTTTTCTGTGACAAAGTGAATTTAAATTCTGATTCAACTTCTTGTCAAAGGGAAACTTAGGTATTGCCTATCTAATAAATAATTTCAGAATTTTGAGTCATAAAATGTAGTCCCGTGGTTGTCCCTGAAAGTAGGTCACTTTTTTGCATTTGGCGAAAATTGTGAATTTTAGCCATGTTCAAAGTGTTTTCTGTGACAAATTGACTTCAAATTCTGATTCAACTTCTTTTCAAAGAGAGGCCAAGGTATTGCCTATCTAATAAATGATTGCAGAATTTTGAGTCATGAAATGCAGTCACGTGGTTGTCCCTGAAAGTAGGTCAATTTTTTATTTGACGAAAATTGTGAATTCTAGCCATTTTCAAAGTACTCTACATGACAAAGCAAATTAGAATACTGATTCAACTTCTCGTCAAAGAAAGATCTATATATCGCCTAACTAATAAATGCTTGAAGAGTTTCAAGTAGCAATTTTTAGTCACATAGTTGTCTGAAAGTAGGCCATATCTAGATCTATCAAATGAATTCTAGTGAGCGTCCCTTTAGATACGGATTACAGAACGTAGCTGAAACAATATTTCATATTATGTATTGCATATCACTACTTTAAAAGACACAGAGGCCATGCAACATTAATTTTTGATCAAACACTGTAATCAATTCAGTATCAGTCATTGTAGTGCCAATCCAATACTTATTGACATCGTTAAACGTTTGAAATTTGCACATTGTAAAATGTTTAAGCAAAACAAACTTTCCAAAAGTCATCTGCTCCAAAGTATCAGAGTCTTCTAACAACATTTCTCTAAGCCAATTGAAGTACAGTTTATAACGTTTCAGATCTTTCAAAACTAAATAGATAATATATACTAGAGTTCCGAGACCCCATACATTCGCCAAATAATTCTACCCTTTACAACTACTGTATTAATTGTTTCGGTCATTAATTATGCAAATAAGATTTTCATTTGCTTGGATTCTATTACTTGTTTATCTCTTCCACCGAATAACAGATGTAAACAATCTATGTTAGAAAGACTTTCATTGCATTTTGTAATAATCTATGCAAGTAAGGACCTCATTTACATAACTAATGTTCAACAATAATGTTCACCTGTACATAACTTCCAAATGATACCAGTAAGAAGTTCCCGTCATTAACCACAATGACATCGGGGCATTTTCTAATCATGCAAATTATGCAAATTAGGTCTTTATTTTGCATGATATATATCGATCGATATTCTTCTCTATCTCAGTTACATTTGCCACTTTCTAATGGTCCTATAATGGAACTAGGCGTGATTAATTGTTTTCCTAATTATTTATGCAAATCAGATTCCGACTTGTATAGTAAATATGTATTTATATGAAGCATGTGTTAAGCTATCTACATACCAAAAATCATGACAATCCGTCAACCCCTTCTTGAGTTAATCTCTTTCAAAGCTTGAGTTATTCTCTTTCAAAGTCTTACACTAAACCTGTCCTGCAGTTTCAAAACAAGCTGCTAGGAGGCATAAAAACCTACACCAATTACTCTCGGCATCCAACCGCCCCCAAGCCTGCCGCCCCCAAGTCCGCCACCCCAAAGCCCGCCACCCCACTACCCGCCAGCCCCAAGCCCGCCGCCCCCAAGCCCGCCACCCCCAGAGTCCGGCACCTCCAAGCCCGACACCTCCAAGTCCACTACCCCAATCAA
>NC_049996.1:3386974-3408592 GCF_000003815.2 Branchiostoma floridae
CGCAAAAACTGGCCTACTTTTGAGGACGACCACATGACAACCAAACAAGACCCCAAACTTTGCAACCATGCATTTGATAGGTATATCAATCATCTATACAGGGTATAAATTTCAAGTAAAAAAAATTACCAGCTCGGCACTTATGGCGTTACAAAGTTGGGCCAAAAATTACGTTATTTTGAAGCTTGAAACATTGTATTGTTTTGATGCTGCCCAAGAACTCAATTTTATCTCGTTGGAAATTTCACAACAATTTCTAAAAAGCCAAAATGTTGGTCTATTTAGATCTTGCTTTGTTTTGACGATATCATAAAAGGTGTTGGAGTGACAATGCCGTAAAGTATGCCAATTTCCGTGTTTTTGAGATGCGGAAATTGGGGGAAATGGCCAGAAAACTTTGTTGGCCCGTTACCATGGCAACAAGGAGTTTTGATCTAAAAGAAAGCTATTTTGAGGGGTCGTGGACCAAGTACTATCACTGTGCAAAATATGAGCCAAATCGATTTTTTGACCTTTGCCACCATTGTTTTTGATCCTTACAGACATTTGCTCTTAAGTACAATTTAAGGTGTTCACATAGGCTCTCCGGTCGTGATAATTAAATAAATCTTGTTTAAATAGCACGTTCCTATTTTGACATTTGTACTAATTTTTGTAATTTGGCTTGCTTAACTAAGGATTTTTTTTCCTGATACAGATCCGTGAATACTTGAATCAGGAGGAATTGGACTTTGATTCTGTGGCTTGTATTTTACTTTCTTTCTTTTTCAATGACAAATCTAGTACTAACATCAGAGCGACACCAACCTTGCAGAGAGCTCAGGTAGACATGTGCTGAATTTATCCGTCGGAAGGGGTCTGTCACTGGTTTATCTTCTTCTGACATAAGCGTGAACTTCACTGTTCCTTCAAACTTCTTCTTCCCTGTAGCTTTCTGCGGATCTCGCAACTGCAGTCGGACTGAAATTCGATTACAGTTCGCAGGTGGGAAGACGAACTGGATACCAGGATCTTCTGGAATGTCGCGCGGATCTGCAATGACGTCTTCTTTCTCATTAAACTGTGCGAGAATAGTCTCCTTCTTGTGCATGATGATTTCTTGTTGGAACGGCGGTGGTGTCCGGAAGTTCGCTGCTCTGAAATATTCTGTGACTTCCTTGCCCTTCTCGACGCACAGCATGTGAATGCCCCTGTCATCTGTTGTCGCCTCATTGGGGTTGATGATGAGGTGCACTTTGTCTTCACTGTACTTTGTTACAACGGCTTGCATATCTTCCTTTGCCTCCTCATCGGCTGCCTCGTCCAGCTTGTCTGTACTGGTGTCGGCAGAGGTGGAGGCTTCTTCAGCACTGCCTTTTTTCTTGGAACCAACAACGCTAAAACACACAAGAGTTCGGATACATCATACCTCCATGAAATATTCTGAGCCTTTGTAGATTAATTGTTATATGCTGTATCATAATTATGTAAATAAGGCTGCCAATATTTTATTCGTGATGTTTCTCCGGGAAAATACTATATAGTCTTCCATGTTTACACTTTATCATAAATTATGCAAATGTCACCAAAATATCAAGACCATAGCACGTTCAGGACAAAACATACAAAACCGGAAGTTTTGCTGCCGTACCAAGGTTACATGCCAGGGGACCCAAAATCAACCTTTACCTTTGTCTTCAAATACCTACCCATATACCAAATGTCATTACAATCCATCCAGAGGTTCTAAAGCTATGTTGGCCAAAAATACCCGGCCACACAAACACAAAACTATACCTCCATTTTTCATGGAAGTAATAAGAAGATAACCAACTTTACTGAATTGACGTGACTTGAAATAACATATGTTTTGCAATGGTAAATTATTTATGATCTCCTTTTAGGAAATATTCATTTTTTTCATAACTGCATTTTCCTAATAATATTCCTTATCAGCACCCTCTGTATGTTTTCGTTTCATTATGTAACATACATTCGCATAATTTCACCAGGTGCCATTATACCTCAAAAAACGTTGTTATAGAGGCCTTCTCAAAAATATCTTCAACACCTAAACATCTGAATTGTATTACATTTATATTTAACATTCGGTGTTGAAGACAATCTTGGGAAGACCTCTATACTAACTTTTTTTGAGGTGGCGGTATTATGGCACCTGGTGGAATGATGATAGTCGATCTTATTATCATTTGTTGAATATATGCTGGAATAAATCAAATCAAACGTGTTACCTGCAAAAGTGGTGCGTTGTGAAAGTGACTGTGTCCTCTGTCTCTCGAACCTCGTTTCTTGATACCGACCACTGGCGACCGGTAGACCTCTTCATCAGGATGGTTCTGCCAGGACTAGTACTGGCACTCTTCCATGTCCAGGGCAGGGTGACAGTGACAGGGTTCAGGAAGTCCTCTTCGGTGTCTTGGTGCACGGTCAGTACCGGTGTCACAGCCGAGAAACTGTTTGTCATAGCGGCGTCAATCGGCAGCATGTCAACCTGCAAAAGAATAGTTTAGATCCATTGAAAGCCTCATGTAAACTTGTTTCGTGCGGAAAGCTAAGAAAAATCTTGGATTTTGGCCCGTGACGTCATCACATTAGCATAATTGATATTATCTATGTTAGAAAGTAGCAATAATATAGCAAATGAACGTGAAAAATACATTTTCGTCAAAAGTGCCTGTTAACAAACGGTGGCCATGGCAAAAAGAAAAATGGAACATTTTTCAAACGTTGTGAAATTGTTGCCAACTAAATTTTAGGAAAGCTCACAAAGTTTGGTGGGTCTACCGTAAGCCGTTCTGGCGTTATTTAACATGAAAGTTGGCGCAGGCCTCAAAAGCGCATTACCCCCTACCCCGTCTGAATTCCGAATAGGGTTAACGGTCGTTGAAAGGCATGGGTTACGTTTACTTACCTCTATATTCATTGTTAACAGGGTATAATGCACTATATTCGCATTATTCCAACCATAACAAAGGTGATCTAGATCTTACCTCCAAAGACAGGAACCTTTCCGTTTCGACACATCCTTTCGGAAACGAGATAGTGACACCATCCTCCTCAACCGTGCAGCCATCTGATGTGATATAGCATGTGAACAGCACGATAGAGGACGACGCCTGTAGAAACAATACTGTGTCAGTTGCCTGGTGAACAACTAATACATGGGGCTTTGCATGCAGCATTCAGTATATCATAACTACATATATGTCAACGTACCTTCCTCAGGATTTCTGCAGCAGTAAGACTGACTTTAGTACTGGACAGCGGTTCCTCGGTCATCGGTACTTCTGTAGATGGCAGGTCCAGCATCCCCGCACAGCGCCTGCCGAGCACCTCCAGCAAACGCTCCCTGGTCCCTTCAGGATAAGCGAAGACCGGAAAGACCAGGTTCTTGTTTTGCACGGGGAACTCGTACCCAAGCATAGACCAGTGCCTGCCGTGGAGAGCCTGCGGTGTGATGATTGGTACGACCATTCTGGCATTATGTTTGAGAAGGTGATCCAATATCTTGTCAGTGATGTCATCCCCTGATTTGATGATGTCTTCGCAAACCGTGACACCGTACCTGCTGGACGACTTGACTACCTGCTCCACCAGTGGCTGTACGAGCTTGTCATCGTAGTCTTCAACGTGTAGGATAACAATGTCATTCCCTAGAAATCAGAAAGTGAATCATGTATATTTGATCGATGGGTAAACAAAGTGTCAGGCAAATAATCTGATAAACAAGACAGAGCTATTGAATATGGAAACAGAGGGAATAAATCGGAAATTGTAGCCACAGAAGATAAGTTTAAAGCAATCATTACCTCTCTCTTCTCTGAGGAACATAGGTGCTCTCTCTGGCAGGCAAACCTCTACAGACGCGCCCAGCAAGCGACGACACACGTCTCCGGCATCGTTGACGGTAGCAACCAACTCTTGGAACCTGCTGACGAATGTGAGCTCGTGTCTGATTCGATCACAGTCCGCCAGATTCAGCGCTCTACATGTCTCCATACAGTCCAGGACTGGACCGATCGTGTGGATCGCACTGATGTTAGCTGGGCTCGTTGTGGGCTGTATCATCACTGGTCCGTCACCACCAGAGTTCTCTGCATGTGCAAAAGTTTCCATTATATGTAGTCTCAGGCCCCTCCTTTATCAAAGCAAACAGAAAATGTTGTACAAACCAAGAAAACAAACATGATGTACCTGCACGGGACATCCTCTGGGCACCACTACCACGCATCCAGACGGCGTTAAAGTCTTCTGGAATACTGATGTCAAAACTGTCAGTTAGCAACAGTACAGATAGTACAGTAATAGGACATTACACAGAAAGTGATCACCAGACACCCTCTTGCATGTATGGGCTATGAAAGGGTGTGATTAACTTTTAAAAAAAAACATGAAAGTATATTTGGCCTCACCGACTGGACCCAGTTGCCGTTTTCTGCTCGATGTCAGAGAGCGGGTGGAATGATAGTTTGCCAGCTCCTTCATCTGACTCCTCCCCAAAGCACCAGTCATACTGGATGGAGGGAATCCACTTCTCCTTGATCTCGAAGAGACAACTGCTGAGAAACTTTCTAACGGGAAGTCCCTGTGTGAACACTGCCTGGTCTTCAGCTGCAGATGACAGAAGCTCCACCTTCAGGTAGTGCTTCACCTTGGTTACCACGAACTGTTGCTTTGCATCATCGGTGGGAAAGCGGCCACAGCCTGCGAACACCTGGGACTCTTCAAGACCGAACCTGCGCACACAGATCGCTTGTAGACGGTAGAACATGCCACTGGGTAGGAACATGTTGTCGAATTTGACATACAGAGGGTACCGGAATCTGCTCATGTGCCCAGGATACAAGGTGGTATCGTCCGGCTTTGCGGCCAAAAGAGATGGTACGAAGTAGAGCTCTTCTTTCTCAGGCTCCTGCGTTGTGTCATCAAACCCACCGATCGGCGTGGCGTTGCAGATGAGGTAGTACTTCTCCATCAGTCGCTTTAGGAAGGCCTTGTTCCGGAGTAGGTAGGGTTTCTGCATCTTCTGGTCTGCTTTGGTCCAGATGATTGTCAACAACCTGTCGCTGAGGATCCCTTCGTTCTCCAGCCTCCTCCACATCTCGGCGACCTCCCCACCCATGCTCCTGTCTTGTTGGTACTCAGGAACGGTAATGATGGTCTTGAAGACGTCAATCATCACCTGGGGTCGAAGGGCCACGTGATCACGGAGGACGGGTTCGTTGATGAAGATGATGTCACCAAGGTCGTGCAGGAAGGTCAGGATATCGGCAACATGACTGTCGTCCGTGATGCCCACGTCATCACTCAGGGCCAGATCTACAGCATCTTGGAAAGGGCAGAATGGGTCGTCCTCTCCCCTCTTGTCCATCAGTTTGGACTTCAGATGAAGCCAGGTTATCGGCACCTCCTGGCCCATGTACCACTGAGACTTCGCCACCTCACGGAGGTACTCTCGGAGCTCGTCAATGTCGCTGTTATCCTCGCTGAAGTTGTCGACAACAAAAATCTTTGGCAAGACGTGTTTACCGGCAGCCATATCACTGATGTGATCAAGTATGTCTTTCTTGTACTGCTCAATCTCCGACTGAAACCAAGAGCTTAAATTCAGCTGATGAAGAAATACTGATTGGTTTGAGTAATCAAAAAGGCCAATTTATTCAGCCATTGACACGGCAAAGTGAAAGCTTCCTCCTAGAAACACAAGCTCAACCACTATCCCTGTGTAATTGAACAAAGACGAGTGACGAGATCTCAGAGTAAGTAGTGATTTCTTCCATGGCATAAACCAAAGGTTGGATCTACTTTGCAATGAGAAACATAAGATCTAGGAAAACACAAGCTCAGCTCATAGTTTTAGATGAGCTTGTAGGGTTAAGTTAGAAATAAATGTACCGAGCAATTGTACTCTGGAACTCATTGCCATCTGACATTAAGTCACTGTGTACATTGTCCAGTTTTAAACAAGCCATCTCAAACATTGTTACCTAGACCTTTGACCTTAAGACACAATGCTCTATTGTAAATACTCTGATTGTTGTATTTTAAAAATGTATGTTGTGTTGTCATGTTGATTGTTTGAACCTTGGAAGATTAGCCCATAAGGGCTTAAAGGTATCTGAATAAAAATCAAATCAAAAATAAATGAATGAGTTGCTAAATACCTCGGTGACCATGTCCTTGTGTGTGAGGACCAAGACGATAGGTGGCTTGTCCTTTCGTCCGTGCACCAGGCCGTGTGTGCGGACTGAGTTCAACCAGTGGTCCAGGTAGTCTGGTACGAGATAGTTTATTTTAGTCTCACCATTTTAACAATCATACACCAGGCAGTAAAAGTAATTGAAGTTCAGTTTCAGTCCTTATGTTCAGGCAAACGTTCACAGTATAATAGTAAGCTCTCGTTTACCGTCATTATGTGATATTCATGAGAAGCGGTACGTACCTCTTCCAGTGACAAGGTTGTCCGCTGATGCCTTGTAGTCCTGATCAGGAACTGGGTCTGACAGCTTCTGCAGCAGAGACATGACCAGGATGTAGATCCCGCGGGGGGTGAAGAAACACTGGTGCGAGCCGTAGTACGTGGCCTGGCCGCCGAAGTCCCAGATAGAGAGACGCGGGTGTTCGGCTGTTCCTAGCTGCTCCTCTGCTACGCCACCTTGGAGTCGCTCTTTGGCTTTTGTGATGACATCATCAGGAATGTCCTGTGCTTGCTGCTGTACTGTGACATCACCTTGTGGTCGCTGTTGGTGCTGTGATTGTTGTGATGTATCCTTGTCTGCACTTTCTGCTCTACCTTGAAGGGGATATTTCATGTTTTAATTAATCCGTCTCTGTATCTATATAGCCGGTATAACCGCTCTTCGGCGTAACACACCAGCTTCGCAGGCACGCGACGAGGCAGCAGCTGGTTATATACCTAAGTGGCACATCTACAAGTGCCCTTTAAAGCTAACCACCGAAGATGCCCTACTGTTTTCTGTGATAACAAATTCCTCTCCACGATCTTACCCGAAAATGTAAAGAATGTTCCTGTACAATTCTTAGCTGGCCCCTTTCAAGGTGGTAACTATTGGCTTCTCTTTAGAAACTACCAACTCAATCTTCTACTGGTGAACGTCGTTAGGCCTCAAAAGCAGAAAAACACATCAAAGAACAACCCATTTCTAGCTAATTGAGAAATGTAGATAAAAAGAGGTTTCTTACTACTCTCTTCCATCTTTGCAGTCTGTTCCTTACTATCTTCCATACTTGCAGTCTGTTGACTTTGTGACAGTGTCTCCTCTTTCGGTGGTTCATTTTGCTGCGTCTGAGAAGTCTGCTCCCCTGTTTCTTCTATTGCTTTCTTAATCTTAGTGCCAGCATCTTATGTGAACAAGATGAAATCGGTAAGCAATCATCGGTACTACATTTCCTTAAATGTTCCTAAAGATGACACCATCACAATGCGAATGAGCATGTGGAAACTGTATATAAAAGCGCCATCTTTCTCGCACTATGTAATTATATTGCAATCCATACATAGTATGGGATTGCAATATATTGCTTTTCCCTAGCTTGTTTCTTCTCCTGTCAAATCTTCAAATTGATTCAACTTTTTCATTTTTGAGCCAAATGAGCTGAAATTTGGCAGGGTGGTAGGGATAGCAAATACCCCCAGGTGTTTTTTTTTTCACTTTTTTGATAGAGGCCTTAGAATTTATGATATTTAGGGTTTTTGGTCATATTTAGACAAAATATGTATATTTTGGGCCCCTGTGCCCTGGTATTACAAGCTAATGACCTGAAATTTGGTACAGAGGTGCATTGGACATATGAGCACAGAAAACCATCAACACTTTCTTCATAGATCACTTCAAAAATTAGTTATTTTAGGGGTTTTGGCGATTTTTGACTAAAAATGTATATTTTTGGCTCCTATACCCTTGTATTACATCCAAATGACCTGCAATTTGGTACATATGTGCGTTTGACATATGACCACAGGACCCTATCAACGCTTTATTCATTGTTTACTCCAAAAATGAGTTATTATAGGGTTTTTGGCCATTTTTGACTAAAAATTTATATTTTTTGCTCCTATGCCCTTGTATGAAAACCTAATGACCTGAAATTTGGTACAGAGGTGCATTGAACATATGCTCACAAGACCCCATTGACACTCTTTTTCATAGATCACTTCAAAAATGAGTTGTTTTGATTTCAGTCATTTTTGACTAAAAATGTATATTTTTGGCTTCTATGCCCTTGTACGTAAATCAACTGACCTGAAATTTGGTACAGAGGTAAATTGGACATATGACAACAGGATCCCATTGACACTTTTTTCATAGAGCACTTATAAAATGAGTTATTTTGGGATTTTTAGCCATTTTTAACTAAAAATGTATACTTTTGGCTGCTATGCCCTTGTATTGAAACCAAATGACCTAAAATTCGGCACGAAGGTGTATAGGACAAGTGCCCACAGTACTTCATTTTCTCTTTGAGCAAACATTACTTCAAATTGTTGAATTTTGGGATTTTTTCAAGGATGAAGATGGATTGCAATATGCTGTATTTGCTCCTAAGCAAATGTCGGCCTTTCTAGTTATATATAAAGTTTGTGTGGAATATAAAGCTTTTATGGTTCTTCTTGTCGCCCACCTGACCCTCTGCGTTATCATTCATTCGTGCTCTATGTACAAATTATGTTATGATAAATGTCATTGTCATCACAAACCTGTTGGGGTTTCCCTGTGGCTCTGCTGCTCGACTACCTTTTGGGTTTCTGACGAAGTCCTGATGGTTGATTTGTTTCGTTCTTGTTGCTCCACTAAGCGTTCTGCCATGGTTTCCTTGAATTCGTCTGGCTCCTCTGTAAGCACAAAACAAACGTCATCTATTGCACTTTGTAGTACCTAAGTCTATTTTAATAATTTCATTTTCAACTAGGACTAGGACTAGGACTAGGATCAAGACCAGCTCCAGGACCAGGACCAGTACCAGGACCAGGACTACGACTACGACTAGGACACAGTTTTCGAGAACTTGTAAGATATCTGCAGAAATGAAGAGAAGATATCACGGCATAGCATATGTTGATATGCCCATACAGCAATCAAAGTTCGGACCTTTTGCCTTCTGCCAAGTTGTGGTCATCACGCTTGGTGAAATCTCGATGCCGTCCGTTATCAGTTCATCCTCCACAGCCTCCTCTCCCGTCAGCCTCCTGACGACACACGTCTTCCCGGATCTGTACTGACCAACCACAAGGCCGCGCGTGTTGTGTACCGGTCGCGCCCCCTGGCGGCAGGCCTGGAAGTACAGCTGCTGCATGCCAGGACCACGCAGCTGTATTTCGAGTGGAGCACTGCTGTCTTCTGTTTCTCTGCTGTTTCCCTTTACGATAGACACGAAGCAGACTGGTTAACTTTCTTGATATAATAAAAGCTATTCAATACGTACGCACATACGCCATACGTACATGTATGATAATCTCCAAGCAGATCCTACTGTAGTATAAGATAGTTTCAAAAGATGGCAGAGGAGTGAAGCTGATGTAGCCAAAAACACTCCTAGGCCGGCTAAATAGCTCACTCAGAATCAACTGGAAACTCACTCACTCACTCAGCCCCTCTAAACCCGGCCTATTGTAACTCTGCGTTACACTTAACACCTCAACATATCAAACGCCTGTAGTAATCATCAACTCTTACCCCATCTGTTCTGTCTTCTGTCTTCTGTGCTCCGGCCTTCATGAGGAGTTCAGCAACACCAACATGTCCTCCTGAAGCTGCCTTGTCAAGTGGTGTGGCTCCATACTGTGAATGTAAGGAATAGAGATGATGTAGAATAGCAAGTGAACTCATTATCATAACAAACACTATGTGTGTAACGTTTAACACTCAAACATATCAATCACCAGTAGTAATAAACAACCCTTACGCGATCACTAATGTTCAACTGTGCTCCAGCCTCCAGGAGGAGTTCAGCAACACCAACATGTCCTCCTGAAGTTGCCTTGTGAAGTGGTGTGGCTCCATACTGTGACAGTAAGGAATAGAGACGATGTTGAATGGCAAGTGAACTCATTATCATATTAAACACTATGTGTATGACATTTAACACTCAAATATATAAATCACCAGTAGAAATCATCAACCCTTACCTGATCCAAACTGTCTAACTGTGCTCCGGCCTTCAGGAGGAGTTCAGTAACACCAACATGTCCTCCTGAAGCTGCCCTGTGAAGTGGCGTGACTCCAGACTGGGACAGTAAGGAATAGAGACGATGTTGAATAGCAAGTAAACTCATTATCATAACAAACACTATGTGTGTGACGTTTAACACTCAAATATATCAATCACCAGTAGAAATCATTTACCCTTACCCAACCCGAACTGTCCACCCGTGCTCCAGCCTCCAGGAGGAGTTCAGCAACACCAACATGTCCTCCTGAAGCTGCCTTGTGAAGTGGCGTGGCTCCAGACTGTGGCAGTAAGGAATAGAGACGATGTAGAATAGCAAGTGAACTCATTATCATATTAGACACTATGTGTGTGAAGTTTAACACTCAAATATATCAATCAACAGTAGAAATCATTAACCCTTACCCAATCCGTACTGCCCACCCGTGCTCCAGCCTTCAGGAGGAGTTCAGCAACACCAACATGTCCTCCTGAAGCTGCCATGTGAAGTGGCGTGTCTCTATGCTGTGACAGTAAGGAATAGAGACGATGTTGAATAGCAAGTGAACTCATTATCATAATAAACACTATGTGTGTGGCGCATAACACTCAAATATATCAATCACCGGTAGTTATCATCAACTCTTACCTGATCCAAACTGTCTAACTGTGCTCCAGCCTCCAGAAGGAGTTCAGCAACACCAACATGCCCTCCTGAAGCTGCCCTGTGAAGTGGTGTGGCTCCAGCAAGAGTACTACTCATTATTATATCATTACAATATGTGTGTGGCGTTTAACAATCAACTATATCAATCACCAGTAGTAACCAACAATCCTTACGTCATCCGTAATGTCCAGCCGTGCTCCAGCCTCCAGGAGGAGTTCAGCAACACCAACATGTCCTCTTAAAGCTGCCTCGTGAAGTGGTGTGGCTCCAGACTGGGACAGTAAGGAATAGAGACGATGTAGAATAGCAAGTGAAGCTTTTAAATCATGACAAAAATACGGCAAATATGTGTGAAGTTTAACACTCAAACATGCCATCACCAGAAGTAATTAAGAACCCTTACCTCATACGTACTGCCCACCCGTGCTCCAACCTTCAGGAGGAGTTCAGCAACACCAACATGTCCTCCTAAAGCTGCAATGTGAAGCGGTGTGGCTCCAGACTGTGACAGTAAGGAATAGAGATAATGTTAGATAGCAAGTGAAGCTTTTCTATCATAAAACTACGGTAAATATGTGTGAAGTTTAACACTCAAACATGCCATCATCAGTAGTAATTAGGAACCCTTACCGGACCCCCACTGTCCACCCGTGCTCCAGCCTCCAGGAGGAGTTCAACAACACCAACATGTCCTCTTAAAGCTGCCTCGTGAAGCGGTGTGGCTACAGACTGTGACAATAAGGAATAGAGATAATGTTAGATAGAAAGTGAACTCATTATTACAATAAACACTGTGTGTGTGTGACGTTTAACACTCAAATATATCAATGACCAGTAGTAAGCAACAACACTTACCCTATCCCAACTGTCCACCTGTGCTCCAGCCTTCAGGAGGAGTTCAGCAACACCAACATGTCCTCCTGAAGCTGCCTTGTGAAGTGGCGTGACTCTATACTGTGACAGTAAGGAATAGAGATGATGTTAGATAGCAAGTGAAGCTTTTACATTATATAAAAATACGGCAAATATGCGTGAAGTTTAACACTCAAACATGCCATCACCAGTAGGAATTAACAACCCTTACCAGATCCAAACTGTCCACCCGTGCTCCAGCCTTCAGGAGGAGTTCAGCAACACCAACATGTCCTCCTGAAGCTGCATTGTGAAGCGGTGTGTCTAAAGACTGTGACATTAAGGAATACAGAGGATGTTAGATAGCAAGGGAGGTCTTTACCATTATCATAATACAATTAACATTATTAACTTTCACTCAAACATGTCAAACACACTTACCATATGGTCGTCATTTTCCTCGACTCTATCCATATATAACTGCAAACTGGAATGTTATTGATACGCTTACTTATGAATTATCTGAAGGCTCAAGACGAGCACCACAGTGAACCAGTGTCACAGTGAACAGTGGGCCGATTCCAGCTTATTCAAAATAGTCAAATTTAGTTTGTATTTCATTTTCATAGTTTTTAGAGGAAATGTGATAGCCCTTCTTTCCCTTTCCCATATCACTTTACTCAAGTTTATTCCCGAAGGTTAACTGTAAACAAAGTAAAAAGAAGTGGTATACATTATAGAAAGAAAATGAGATTTAAAGGGAAAAACGTCTATTCTAAAGGCTTCTTTTCTGTACGCAGGGCGAGATGAATTGCCCAACATTTTCATAGAAAAAGGGGTTGGACGACTTAACTTAAACTAAGGGCACAACGTTTACCAACCGTACGTGGATTTTGCCAGGACTTATTTTGAGAGGCCACGTCATTCACTTTTTTCTCAAAACTCATTGCCTTAAGCATCCGTCACTAGCATGAGTATGCGGTCTGCATGCAAGTTACGCAAATGGTGATCATGAGTTGTACGTGCCTACAACGTACGATCTCTGTGCGATTGCCATGTTACCGTATACATACACGTGTTGCGTGCGTACCGCTTCCTTACTAACTCTACTCTCTGTACGGGGCACACGCGTCGCCCGTACTGGCTCGTACGGGGAGGTTGAAAGCTTTTCATGCACTTAACGTTCTATGGCGTGTCTGCGGTGCCCCGAATCCGTTAGATTCCATACGATTTCGTACAGACGCGGTATTTACCAAATACGGATCCCAAAAGATTGCCCGCGTTTTTGTACGTAGACATCACGCAGTTGCAAGTACGGCGGGTTGTGCCCTTAGCTTTAAGCAAGAGGATTGTTTTTTGTTGGTCAGTGAAGGTGTGAGAAGCTTTTGTTAGTTTCAAGGAAAAAATTTCTTTTTCCAGAATTGTCTTGTAAATATTGACCAATAAAATGTCGTTAGATATGTATTAGGATTTTATTTTCATTCCAACGACCCTAAGTCTTTTTACCACCATGTATAAACAAAATATCAATCATTGCTTTCATTTGAATAGAGCTAGCCCCAACAGATTATCAGACAACGGAAGACTTGTATACAACCCAGTGGTAAGCATCAGGATTGACCCCCTCCGCTAACAGCTGCTTCACTCTGTCCGTGTCTCCTTCCCCTGCAGCATCCAACAGTGCCTGTAGAGATATCAAGAACAACTGTCAGGACTCATTCAAACAGAGCAACATATTTTCATCTATAAATGATTTTCTCTTTTTCCCTTACATGCGTCACAGGTTCGTATAGTCCTATCATTTAATGCTGCGGGTTTATGAAATTTCCTCATTGATTATGTAAATTAGGATTTAACTTACATAATTACCATGTAATTAAATCAAGCATTATTTAATCTATCTGCATATAAAAAAATCACGATGATACCTTTCTCCCTTCTTGAGTTATCATATCTTTATAAGTCTGAAACTAAACCAGTTCCTGTAGTTCCAAAACAAACGCTAGGGGGTCAAAACCTGCACCTCTTACTCTTTAAAATCACGACCACGGCATGTCCAGAACCCGAGATACCGAACTCGGACGTTCCGCTGTAGTACTCTAGCAAGCCGGTAGCTGCCCAAATCTAATATTTTTGAGGTCCTATGAAGGCCTACCGATGCAACATATCAAATATCACGACAATCCATCCACGCCTTCAAGAGTTATACTGTACATTTACACACACACACAAGGACACACACACACACACACACACACACACACACACACATATACACATACACACACAAGGACACACACACACACACACATAGACACACACACACATAAACACACAAACACACACACACACATGAACACACGCACACACACACGCACATAGACACACTACATGAAACAAACACACATAGACACGCACACACATACACACACAAGGACACACTCACATACACACACACATAGACACACACATAAACACGCACACACACACACACATAAACACACACACACAGACACACACACACACACACACATAAACTAACGCACACGGACACACACAAATACACACGCACAAACACAGAAACACACACACACACATAAACACACTCACACGCACACACACGCACACACACACACACACATACACACGCACAAACACACACCTGCCTACGGTTCATGTCTTTTATCATAGGAAGACATGTAACCTACCCAGACTTTGTCACCCATGCCTGATCAAGCCTACACACAGGTCCGGCCCAATAACACCTAGTATGACACCTGCTTGTCACACAAAGTCAACTGCTTTCTATCCTGTAACGCAGAAACACACATACTATTAGAATGCAGCATTGGTGGAACAGACTGGAATCACACGTACTCCTACCAGCATACACAAGTCTAGCCCAGACACGCCTGATGTATAATCATGGTCATTAAATCGTTTGCACACATGGATGAAAACGGTATTGCTAATGGATGACGAAACCAAAATACAAAATTTTCTGTTTATATTCCAAAACCAAGATAGCATTATTCAATCAACATACACGTTCGCATTTGCACAAAATATACACAATTTTCCTGATATTGGACATTACGTCATCAAAAATCATTCTTCAGACTCGAGGATTTGGTTGCGAGGTGATCTAATTATGCATATAAAGCATGTCAACTAGTTCATAAACTACGGTTCGTGAAAAAACTTACTTTTGAGAAGCAAACAATGCTTATTATACTGCTTAATCCTATACTGCTTGACTTCCTTTAATTACAACATACTACAATATTTCCTTTCGCGGCTCTTCACGAGTACATTTTTCTTGAGCCACTGTGCGGTGTTTCGAACTGGTTGCCATTTGTATGTGGCGTCACTTACATATCAAATGGGATTACCTTGAAACAACATCCCAGAGTCTGAAGAATGGGTTTTGATGGCGCAATGTCCAATAACAGAAAAAGGGTGTATATTTGGTGCAAATTCGAGCGTGTATGTTAATTGAATTACTTTTGTTTCTTACGGTGTTAGGGGAATGAAATGGATAAAAAACAAGTACTACTAGTTTATATTTAAGTTTATATATAGTTTATATGTTAGTCTAATAACAAGATTCTAGCTGTGTGCTACAGTAATTTGCTAGTCTTTGTAATTGCACAGTTACGCCTACCGATAGGTGCACCGTTACTCACCTGTAACTTCCGGGTTCACCTGAACTTTTCCAGAAGTGTCTTGCGAGAGATTGACTACCTTTTCCTAGCCTTAAGACCTCAGTTAGGTGCTTGAACTTACAAGGAAACGAAGCCTGTCAGCTCAGACGTCCTAAGACGTCCACGTAAGGCCCCACGGCACCGTTAAGTTCGTTACTTCCGCAGGTGAGAAGGGAAAAAGTAACCAACAGAACTCACATGATTTACCCGATGACGTATGCAGAAGCCGGGGTGAATGACCTCGTGACGTGTTGCCCTTTTGGTCCGTGTTTATGTTAATTTAGATAATCATTAACGTTATGTAATACTTGTGCTCAGAATGCATACATCGAATACTCCATTAAGCTAAGGGCACAACCCGCCGTACGTGCAATTTGTCCGTATGTTTATTGGAGAGGCCACGTCCGCCACGTATTTCTGAAAACGTTCAGGCTGTACAGGGCAGGCGAATCCGCAGCCCGATGGCACACAAAGTTTTGCCAGCACGTTAAGTTCTACAGCGTGTCTGCGTGCTCCAAATCCGTCGGATTCTCTACGAGTTCGTAAGGAGGCGGTACTTGCCACTTAAGGATCCCAAAAGATTGCTCACGTTTTGACACGTAGACAGCACGTATTTGCACGTACGGCGGGTTGTGCCCTTAGCTAAACTCTGTAACTTTCTGCGCATTTACACTTTCTTCAAGTACATAACGTTACAATTTTGTCTTGTTAACTTAGTTTACTTTATCTATTAACAGGTGAATGATTAATTACTGTAAACGTTTGAGCATGGTCGTTTTGTCTTTTTTTGCACAACTTAAAATAGCAATAGTATAATGCAATTTCATCCTCTGGCGACTTCCAATGTTATTGGCAAAGATTTGCTCGATCACTGTTGTTGTCTACCACCTTGCGATACATTTTGAAATTGCAGGTATGTCTCGTTTGGGACTGTTCCATTTTTCCGTAGGGACGAATCACGAGAAGGGCAATCAACACTGCTACAGAAAACCCTGCTACAGAGACAGCTTAGACATTTGCTTGCCCTATGTGCCACTAGGCACTTTAAGGGATTAAACAAACGAATTACTGTGTACCATAGAGCTCTTCATGTATCGATTTCTTCTCAATCGTAATGAGAAAGACAAACAAAGCTCGCGCAACAGTAACCTGGAATGCAGTCTATTCGTGGCTTGGGCTACGTAGCTATGTAGGCTCTCTACGGGGCATATGTTGCTTTCTGCCGCTGGGGTAAGACTTTCACGTGGTAGGATCGAGTTTTGCCCAGTGAGAGTACCGTGAAAACTTCTACCGGGTGTGAAAGATTACCCCGGCGGCAGAAGAATTCTCCTGTCCCGAAGGTAGTCTAGCCAATCCACGGTAGACTGGATTCCAGGTTAGCGCGACAAGACAACCAGACCACTCAGTCTTGTTTTAGAAACCCTACACCACCCACAGCTGCCGTGTGCCACGCGCCTAGGCCAAAAATACGGAACTTAGACAAACAAACCGACTAACACCCGGCTTCGTCCTATAATTCCACAATATCCCTCTACTTGTGCTTTGTATAAATGTTTCTATACCCACAGAACATACCCGACGCAACAGCATTTCCTGTTAAAACAAGCAAGCATGTGGTCTTGTTTTAGATACATTACGCTACATACAATGTATATGGATAACAATCCAAAAACTGAAAGTTTGACCAAGAAAAGTTGCCTTCATTACGAAATCTAAGCAGTCAGATAAATTTTGAACAAATGACTGAATACACAAAATATAGTATAGCGAACAATAATCTGTATCTGTATCTATATAGCCGGTATAACCGCCATTCGGCGTAACACACCAGCTTCGCAGGCACGCGGCGCGGCAGCAGCTGGTTATATTACACTGAACGATCCGTCACACCTAACGTTTGCACATCTATCTGCAAGCGCTCTTCATTTTTGTTCTTTCACATCTTCTTTGACCTTGTAATGATTTCTATTACATTAGTATACTTTTTCTGATATTTATTTTTGCAATCCACGGCATATACATTTGCTTATTTGAAGCTGTTTTGTACGAGTTAGAGTATGGTTGAAAACTTATTTATTTTTATTTTTTTGAAACGGTCGAAAATTGATGCGCGCGTGGATGTCATCGATACAATCAAATCAACATGGCCTATCGTTAAAGAAAAGGGGAAAATTGTCAGTTAACGTTTGACGGCGCTTGAAGTTGAACCCAACTTGGGTGAATATATATCCGACATCGTACCGGTACAAAACCGGTTTTTCTTATTGGATAGGTCCGGTTTTGAACGGTCCGGTAAACAAAAAAAATCGGTAGACCGGATGTTGAACCTGATGTTGGAAAATGAACAGTTTATATGATCAGGAATTCACACGTTTGGGGGCTTACCGGTCGAAGAAAATAACAAAAGTGAAGTAGGGTAGAGTTTATAACGTTATCGTTAGTCAGTTCTACCAAGTTTCACGACAGTCAATCATATAGAAGCAGTTAGACTTGTAGGATTTAAACGCCAATGGGAGTCGAATACTCCACCCAACAGCTTTCTTTGTACATGTAGTGAAGAACCATTGTTCTGAGTATTGTCCATTCATAAGCCATACTGTATGCATATTGTCCACATACTGAATCAGGTCCAGGTTCAGGTCCGGACCTCGACCTGATCATCTTGACCTGAACCTTACCTGGACCTGAATTTTCTGTACCGGTACCCACCCCAAAACCCAACTGTTACATATAACGTTACGCTACTATCGCCACTTTTTATACATGTCGTGAATATAGGAATTGCTGTTATACCATGTTTTGCCCCTTTGATTCTTGTTACAACTTTTACGGTGTTTACTTTTAAAATCTCACTATTTTTGCAGTCTGAATAGGAGGTCATCCAAAAAATGTACTTTCTGTGGCCTACTTAAGTACAAGAGGAAATATGACATATAAAAGATAGCTTATGAACTATTTCATTCTGTTTCATACAGTCTTCGTTTTCAAGCTCTTTCCTGCTTTTACGTGGTTGCAATATCTTCACCTTCCGCCAGGAAGCACTTTACCAGTTGTTAACGTTAACGTTGCAACAGAGGTTTTGGGTGTGAATCAGATTTTGGACATCATTTGCATGATTAAGTTAATGAGAAACTGCTGTAATATAATCATGAAGAAGAAAAACTTTGATATTTGATAAATGTGAGAATCTTAAGTTATATGCTGTGAAAATAGGTGGCATGTGCAGGTTGAGAACGCAGACAAATTAAAAAGAAATGTCCAAACTGAGATTTTGATGTATTTCATACAAATCCACAAATGTAAATTATCGGACAAACTCAAACAAAGACACGGTTTGGCAGAAAAAGGAAAAAGTTTAATCAGGTAAAACTTTTTCGAAGAAAACACAACACTAGTACTACTTAAACAACCATAACATTCCTAAAATTAAAAAAAAATGGCGGAGAAACGGGGTGGTGGTGGGTGAAAGGAAGAGCAGAGAAAATCGTGCGACCCACCTGCCAAGAGCCAAGTAAATCTAGAGTGACGTCATGCTCACGTGGTCCGGGTCAAAGGGAAAACGGGCCGTACGAAGACAGATACAGTTTGCGATCAATTAATAAAAATTACAAGGTGAAATTTTTCTCACATGTATTTCATGCATTTCGACATTTGTTAGATACTGATGTTGAAAGGCCACCTGTTATGTCAATTCTTCCGCTAATGTGATAAATTTCAAAGAAGAAATGTGGCAAAAACAATAAAGTTATGCATATGTTTTCATTCTTAGCAATCAGCTGCAGATTATGTCTTGAGAGAACTTAATAGCATTTTCCCATTCGTCTGGCCGGAGTATTCTTATAGCACAAGTATTTACAAAAAGTAACTATATTTGTCTCTTAACGACATTTGTATGAAAGACAGTTGTACTTGGTACACTAGCGAATCATGTGTATATGTCACAGGGGAGATTGGAATCCAGGGGGATTCGGAATCCTCCTAGGGGAGACTGGAGTTCCAATTTCCCCTAGGGGAGATCAGAATTCCAATCTCCTCTAGGAGGATTCTGAATCCTCCTAGGGGAGATTGGAATTCCAAGCTCCCCTAGGGGAAATTGGAATTCTTCTGTATTTCCAGTCTCCCCTAGGGGCATTCCAGTAGTTGTCCCTCTTCTTCTGCCCAAGGCTGTTGATTTGAACTTCCACCAGTCTAAAAAATTCTGCTTTCTGCTGCTCCTCCGGATCCTCTGCCATCACTTGTCAGATCAATGTACTTTAATTTATGCTGTTAATTTTGCCAAATTTTGACCTGCAGGCTTTGATTGGAAAATGACCTCTAAAGTATGGAGTCACTGACTTATAATGGCATATGCAAATGCACTAATTTACATATTGTTGACATTTGCATACCATTATATGATTATGAGTTAGTGACTCAAATGATTCAGTCTACTTTCCAAAACAATTTCATCTATTCTGATTATTGGTAACATCAAAGATTATCCTGGTAGAATTCTGGATTCTCCTCTATTACTAAATGCTTGAAAATGTGATGTTTAATGAGCTATAGTATAGGATATAGTAAGGATAAGGTGCTATTGTACACTATAGAGAAGTATTCTTAACCTTTACTTGTCAGCAAAAATGATAAGTGTTAAATATAAAGCATAAGATATGATGATTTATTCTTAGAAATAATTATAAATCCTTTGTTGCATTGTTTGAAACTTTGAATCCGCTCATGGTAGATTCAAAGATTATCCTGGTAGAATTCCAATCTCTCCTAGGAGAATTCTGGAAATACAGAAGAATTCCAATTTCCCCTAGGGGAGATTGGAATTCCAATCTCCCCTAGGGGGATTCGGAATCCTCCTAGGGGAGATTGGAATTCTGATCTCCCCTAGGGGAGAATGGAATTCCAATCTCCCCTAGGAGGATTCCGAATCCCCCTGGATTCCAATCTCCCCTGTGACATATACATTCAAAGCTTATTTATACCTCTAGCACTTTGAACTGTTGAGCAAGTCGACAAGGTAAGGCAGTGTAGTCTTCCTATACCTAGCACTTCTACAGTGGAATTGTGTTATCTGGTGTTTGGACCTGAGATTTCTGCCATGAAGGCTCACACGGTTTGGCAGCAGCCATTTTGATAAAGACGAAGAGCTCAGCAAAGAGGTACTAAACTTTGTACATAGTCTGTTGCACATAGACGGAAGAGACAATTGGTCTAGAGCCATATGTCGTAACTAGCATAAGGTGGGGTCACACATGCGTACATATTCAAGTCCGTTTGAGGTGCGTATGAAGCTCTTAGTCTCTACCAGGCTCCACAGGTCGCGGGGAAAATAGTACAAATTGGACAAATATAGATACATAACATGCCAGATGAGTTAGCTGACCGAGAAGTATGGTTAGCGACCCAGCTAACTCGTCTGACATGTAACCTGTTTATATATAATAGGTTTACGGAAAAGGCTGGGCTGTCTACCTGGGCTGTCTACCTGGGCTGTCTAGCTGGGCTGGCTATCACGTCAGGCTACTTGGACCTACGAAAGCCCATTGGGACAAAAGCTGTTTTAGCAGTAGGGGTTGTTTGTGCTCAATGAAGAAGCTATGTGTGAATGGGCTGTATGTGAAGGAGCTGTGTTTGAAGGAGCGGTGTGTGAAGGGGCTTTGTGTGAAGCAATTGTGTGTGTTACATAATCCAGAGGTTCTGGGTTCAAATCAGTTGATATGCCACCAATCTTGTGCCCTTGGGAAGGGCTATTAACACGACTTATCAGGCTGATTGGATTAGTCTTAAGACTGGTAGCAAGTTGGTCAAAGGCGTCCAGGAGCCGTTCTTTAGTGGCTGTCAGGGTCCAGGCTTCTGCGCCATACATTAGGATCGACAATTGAATTGTGAGGAGCTTAAAATAAGCGTTGCTAAAGTGCAAGGGTCTGGAACAGCTGCCATTCGGTGCTAACTCAGGTGACCTCAATACGACAGCAAATAGCCCAGGTGTGACCATAGGACTTTTGGTGGTGGTTTTGAACCACTTACACTGGGAAGGAAGGACCCCTAGTCTTGTCCGTAAGTGTGGTGGGTTCTTTGCCCTATACTGAGGGAGGACCCTTACCGAAGTGAAAGGAGGAAAGTCGTGTTAAGAGCCCTTCCCCAGCGCACAAGATTTTATTGGTGGCATATCAACTGATTCAAACCCAGAACCTCTGGGTTATGTAACATACATAGCTCCTTCAAACACAGCTC
>NC_049996.1:3408692-3426118 GCF_000003815.2 Branchiostoma floridae
TCTACAGCAATTATAAGAGCATATGATACTCCTACCCTGCACAGATCCTTCGTCCAGCTTTTTCGCTGAGCACAAACAACCCCTACTGCTAAAACAGCTTTTGTACCAATGGGCTTTCGTAGGTCCAAGTAGCCTGACGTGATAGCCAGCCCAGCTAGACAGCCCAGGTAGACAGCCCAGGTAGACAGCCCAGCCTTTTCCGTAAACCCATATATTATTACGTTTGTCCAATTTCTATTATTTTTCCAACGACCTTTGGGGTCTGCTCGAGGTAAATACTCCCATGCGCGCCTCATACGGGCTTAAATATATACGCAGGTGTGACCCCACCTATAGGTAGAACCAAGAATTATGCGGCAAGCTCTTTTTTGCACGTTCTCTATGGCCCTAGACTGGGCATTCCTGGGTGCCATATCGGACACGCGTATTCTAAGATAGGTCGTATAAATCCACAGAAAACTAATGTCAAGTCACTAGAGTCTAGACCATGCCTCTTTAACACTCGTAGCAGGTACAGCCTGCGGCTGCCTTTGCTGACCATCATGTTGACGTGGATGTCCCACTTAAGGTTAGCCTGTAAGATCACCCCTAGGATCTTCGCGAATTCAACTACTTCAAGTGTCGTTGACTTAACAGTCACTACAGGTGGGGGAGGACGGTTTCGCATAAAGCATATTAGCAGTACTATGCACTCGGAGGGGTTTAGTTGTATGTACCACTCCTAGCAACAGTTAAAAGACGCAAACTGCAGTGGTTCGGGCATGTTACCAGACACAACAACCTGGCCAAGACAATCCTGCAGGGAACAGTGGAGGGAGGGCGTCGTCGCGGACGTCAACGCAAAGCTTGGCAGGACAACATCGGTGACTGGACGGGCCTCAGCCTACAGGAGAGGCTAAACCTGGCTAGGGAGAGACGAACCTGGAGGCAACTCTCTGTCTTCATAACGTTAGCTACCTTGTCCCCCCAACGACCTGGAGGTCAAGGGACTAGGTAGGTAGGTAGGTAGTAGTTGGCTTCTGAAGCCGGACGCGGTCTAGAGTCAGTCAATCAATCCACAGACCCGCAGCAGGTTTTGGTGCGACTCTTCCCAGTACTTGGACTCCAGGAGCTGCTTTTTGAACAATGCTGCTTTCTCGAATTCTGCTTCAGAGTATTCCAAGGTGTCTGCGATCTTCTTGGCCCATTCTCTTGCATCCTCAACCTGATCGGTCTCCCTCACACTTGTTTCAACGATCCTGTACCTCATGTCTGGATGACACTTCTTCTCCTTAATCAAGTCCTTGATCATATCAGCCAGTCCTGACTTGTCAGAGATGAGTACAGGGATGCCCGCTGCGATCGCCTCCAGGCCGATCAGTCCGAACGGCTCGGCACGGGACGGCATCAGGACCAGGTGGGCCTGCTTCATGTCTTTAGCGATGTCCTCCTGGGTTCCACACGGCAGCAGCGTGGGTTTGATCTTCCCACTGTGCAGGTTTTCCTCGAGGATTTTCTTGCTCGCTTCCCAGCCATCTTCGTCTATCCCGCGAACCCGCAGCTTGACGTTTGGGATCTTCTCTACGACCTCCCCAATGGAACGAGCTGCCAGGTCGTGACCTTTCAGCTTTTCCACTTCGGTCACCCTCCCGACAGTCAGCACAACTTTCTCCCCTCCTCCTGGTTTTACAGAGATGGCTTCGAATATCGGAGATGGTCTTGGAAGGAAAATCAGGTGTTCTGTTGGTTTGCTGTCTCCAAGCGACCTGTACTTCGTCTCGTAGTGGTCGTAGATTCTTCTTCCCAGAGAGAACACGGCATCTGCGTTCTTGGTGTCTTCCAGGATGTCTCCCACTTTCTTCCCCGCAGCCATCGCTTTCTGAGCTCCCTTGTAGTGCTCCGTGTCTTCTGGCATGTCGTGGTTGAAAAGGACCAGCTTTGCGTGTCGACAGCGGTTCTCTTGTATGCTCTTCGCAGCTTCACTTGTGACCTCCGCGTGGCCTACAATGCACGTCAGATCCTGCGGTATATCTGGATAGTGAATGCTGTGGTAGTCAGTTAACCATTCCAAAGATGGCGCCTTCTTCTTCCTTGAACTTTGGACAGGCAAATGCAGAATGACACCGTCCTCTGTGGCACACCTCTTGTCGTCTTCAGATGCTTGCAGAGCTGTACTATGGACTGTAGCGCCATGCTGATGCAGGAACTGCGCCACCTGACGGTTGACGGTCGAAGTGTCTTCGTGGAACGTACCGTACTTATCGCTTACCAACAGAACGGACGTGGCGGCTGCAAAAATAACGAAAACGTTTCACCATAAATCAAATATTACAGACAGGACGAATGGAAGGCAAGAGACCCATCAGCTGTTTTTAAGGAGCAAAAGGATGGTTTTCCTAAATCTATTCATTTGCTATAAGACGTGTAATGCAGCCACTACCAGGCCATGAATCGGTGTCAAGGTGCCACTGCAAATCATTTTGTCCAGATGGCAAGTATCTGAAAAAGTGCACCAACCTATTCAGGGGTGTAATATATAAATGTAAATTAGTTTTGGTCAGTCCACATTGCTTCAGATGAATTGCTTCGATTGGTTACTGGATTCAATAGAATATCGACAATGATTATCAGATTGTTGTGAAAATGATGTCTGGCAAATATCTTTTTAATTATTTCTTTCACATCACATCAAGACCCTATCCATACCTCGTTCGGGTATCGAGGAGGCACTGTGACTGGGCTGTTGCATTTTGGACTTTGTCTCTCCATCTGTGGTCGAAGTAAAGTAGTAATATGTAAGTAATGTCCTTATGTTACAATTTTAAGACTTATGTTACAATTTTAAGACCATATATCCGTGCACAAAATAAAGCGCTTACCAACAAGCTTTCGATCAGTCCTCTGATCCTTCTCAAGTTGAAATGACCCAAAACCTAAGACACACATCCGGAACGGAAGTGTGACGTCAGTAAAGGGTCAAAAGTGCTGTAAGTAATGTCATTTTACTTTCAAATACGCTCCAATATGGATCTGTGCATTCTAGAATTGATCAAACTAGTCGTGTTCTTTCTAAAAGTAATGAAAATGATGATTCATATGACATATCTAGTCTCCAACCGGTTCTTTCGGTCAGCAGACCGTACCCAAGATGCTGCTCCCCCTCCCCCATGGATAACAAAGCCAAGTATTTTCTATTGCCTGTATCTGACGACAGTTAGATTCAGGCACACAAATGATGATAGTTTTACCTTTTCCTGGTTTCATTTCCAACGCCAGGCTTTTGTCGATCTCGGCTCCATCCCTCTGCAGATGCCTGCTTATCTCATCTGCCAAACGAAAAGATTTTGAGCACGATGTATACGGGTAAAGCTGGAATGCACGTTACAGTCATCCTCCTACGCAGGGACATCCAACAGTCAAACTGCCTGTCTGGATGTGCACTGCTCTTTCAACCATCACCCTTAGTTCCTGTGGACGCCCCCCCCCCCCCAAACCAGCTGTCAGCCAATCAGAGAATAGGCTTTCCGTTTTCAAAAGCTATCTCGCATGTACAGGGGTAACCTCATTAATATTTATAAGCAGGGCGGTCAGGAACCAAGGGTGATGGTTGAAAGAGCAGGGCACATCCAGACCGGCAGTTTGGCTGTTGGATGTCCCTGCGTAGGAGGATGGTTACAGTAAGGGGTAACACTTTGTTCTTCATTGATTTGTGTTATCCCAGAGAGTTACCATATTGTACCCAGAGCATGTATCTGCTTATAGGGGCAGGCAAGTGGTGTTTTCAAATCATTTTATAAAGCTACTGTTTGATGTTCTTACTTGTTCACAACTGATCAATGTCACTTAATTGGTCTTTACGCTAAACACAAACATCAGAAAATCGTCGTAGTCGCCGGAAAGGAAATGATAGACCAATGACTTGTCGGGCAATAACCCTAGTTGACGCAGCCGCAGAAGGCCCAAATTGAGTCAGTATTTTAGCCTATTTTCGACTTGTAGCAGGAAAATGTAAGAAACATTTGATATTGGTGAGACAGTGTAGGGTGCAGACGTTCAGATTAGGCAAAAAAACAAATTTTTTTTAGGCCTGTGCTGACCCCTGATTTGAAGTGGTCAGTCCCTAAATTGAGGTCATGAGATGCCAAGATGGCAGCACATTTGAAGGCTACGTGAACTTTCGCTGGTCGGAATTTTAAAAAAATCAGACTTTTGGACACTTGAGATAGCGGGCTGCTGTGTGGGGTGAGTTCTTCTAACCTGGAATGTTCACGGATGAGGTTATGACACCCTGAACTTGCCTATGCCTATTTTTACATTATCGCCAATACAGATTTCCATTAGTGTTCACTGCTCTGTACCTTCGTCAAAGTAGAGGAAAACTGCCGCTGATGGGATCCGGCGTCTGGGGTCAGTTAGTGGTTCTCCGGACTCAGCATGATGTCGACTGAAATGGACGACTCCTTGGCTGTACACCTTCTTGGCTGGGTATGGAGGCTTCAGAATCAGGACTACGGTGCACCTGTTGCAGTCAGCCGGCGGGAAGTAGAAGTTGATACCACCTGAAACATCTAGGGGGACGCCAATCACTTCTTTACTCTCGTCAAACTTGGCATCTATCCTTTCTTCCTCACCCATGACGATGCGTTGTTGAAACGGCGCAACCTTCAACATGTTGGCAGCTTGGAAAAACTCTGTTGGATCATCGTCCTTGTGAACACACATGAGGTGGATGTTGTTGTTGTCTGTTGTTGCCTGGTTTGGGTTTATGATAAGGAACACTTTGTCTTCGGTGTATCTGTTCCAACACACCTGGAATGCCTCAGTTGCGTCTGCAGATGCGGATGTTGATAATACCTTTAACTCTCTCGTAGCACTTTCTTCTGCTCCCCCTTGTTTGGATGCCTCATCCTGCTGACCTGGTTTTCTTGAAATACTTTCTTCTGCCGCAGCCTCATTGGCTGTCTCATCAGGGTTCCCCGATTTTGTTGTGATGGTTTCTTCTACTGACCCCTGACTTGCTGCGTCACCCTGGTTCCCTTGACCTCTTGTGATGCTTTCATCTGCTGCCCCCTGGTTGGTTGACTCATCAACTTTTCCCGGTTCTCTTAGGTTACTTTCTTCAGCTACCTCCTGATTGGCTGGCTCCTCCTGGTTTCCTGTACCGTCGCCACTAGAGGTAGAATTTTCGCCATCATTTCCACTTTCTTTGGCACCGGCAATCCTAACGAAGAAAAACGAAATCAAACAAAACAAGGCGAATTATTAAATAAAGCATATCAACAATCACATACATAGTTGCATAAATGTAAAAATAGATTTTTGACAATTCAAAACATATCAGACTTTGTACGTGAAACGAAAAATGATCTAAAACTTAACATAATATTCCTTGTTCATTACATCTTATTATACCCATTTCCTCCAAAACATACTAAAAATCTCATTTTAAAAAATTCCCTGGGGAATACTCAGATGATTCTACTACGCATGCGTGGAAAAATTCCTCACATGCCTACGAAAGTTTGGGAATTCTTGTCAAACGGTCGCACACTATACTATTAGGCTCGCCCCTGGGGCGTCGCCAAAAAGATTGCTGTCTATTAAGGACCATGCATTACCCGCAGAAGTGTCTGGTTGTGAATGTCACTGCGTCCTCTGTCTCTTGAAACTCCAGCCTTAGCGAAGTCCACTGGGGATGATGTGGCTTTCTCTCCATCAGGACGACTTTGTCTGCGTTGCAATCTTCCGTCTTCCATGCCCACGGCAGGGTAACTCTCACGTCCTGTAAGAAATCTTTCTCCTGTTCCTGGTGCACGGTCAGTACCGGCGTCACAGCTGAGAAAGCGTTTGTCAAGCAGTCGTCAATGGGCAGCTTCTCGACCTTACAAAAAAGATAAAGTGGTTAAGAAAACAATACAGCTTCTTGTCGGATTTGGAGTGACATGCAACTAAGTACATGCCATTATAACAAAACTACAAAATTGTTTATAGTTTGAACATCTCTTACCTACACATAAACCAACTGAGTGCCATTGCAAAAATGATCATGAAGAATCTACAAAGTAGACCAAAAGTTTACCTCCAAGGACAGGGACCTTTCCGTCTCGACGCATCCTTCTGGAAACACAAGAGTGACACCGTCCTCTTCAAGCGTGCAGCCTTCTGGTTTGATTGTGTACGTGTTCAGCATAACAGAGGACGACGCCTGTTGAAACGAAAGTGATATTATTTACAAAATGGCACAAAATATGTATGGGGACATGTGATCATAATGGACGTTGCATTGTATCCACGTACCTTCCTTAGGATTTCTGCAGCAGTAAGACTGATTTTGGTACTGGACAGGGGTTCTTCGGTCATCGGTACTTCTGTAGATGGCATATCCAACATCCCAGCACAACGTCTGCCGAGCACCTCCAGCAAACGCTCCCTGGTCCCTTCAGGATAGACGAAGACCGGAAACACCAGGTTCTTGTTCTGCACGGGGAACTCGTACCCAAGCGTAGACCAATGTTTACCATGGAGAGCCTGTGGTGTGATGATTGGTACGACCATTCTGGCGTTACGTTTGAGAAGATGATCCAAGATCTTGTCAGGGAGGAACTCTCCTGGTTCGATGACGTCTTCGCAAACTGTTACACCGTACCTGTTGGACGACTTGTCAACCTGCCCCAAAAGTGGCTGGACGAGCTTGTCATTGTAGTCTCCAACGTGGATGATAACAATGTCATTCCCTAGAAATCAGAAAGTGATTCGTGAACATTTGATCGATGAGAAAACAGAGTGTCAGGCAAATAAGCTGTTATACAATACAGAGCTATTGAATATAGAAACGGGGGGATAAAATGGAAACATCCTCCTACGCACGGTCCCCAATGGCACTATCTGACTGCCTGTTTGGGCCCTGCTGTCTGGAGGCCCACCAGCGGTTACTGTGAGCGTCGCCACAAACCAGCTGTCAGCCAATCAGAGAATAGGCCTTTCTTGGCCTTTTTTGTTTTCGAAAGGGATCTCGTAAAGGCCTGATTGGGCGCCTATTGACTGATTCCCATATAAGGGTAATCTCATTAATATTTATAAGCAGGGCGGTCAGTAACTGATCTGAGTGCTCCAGACAGCAGAGGTGACCACAAGGAGTTTCGACAAGACTGTGGTCCCTCTGCGTAGTAGAATGAACGGAAAGATGAGTTTGAAGCAGTCATTACCTCTCTCTTCTCTGAGGAACATAGGTGCTCTCTCTGGCAGGCAAACCTCCACAGACGCGCCCAGCAAGCGACGACACACGTCTCCGGCATCGTTGACGGTAGCAACCAACTCTTGGAACCTGCTGACGAATGTGAGCTCGCGCCTGATCCGATCACACTTTGCCAGATTCAGCCCTCCACACGTCTCCATACAGTTCAGGACAGGACCGATCGTGTGGACTGCAGTGATGTCAGCTAGTCTCATTGTGGGCTCTATCAGCACAGGTCCGTCACCACCTGCGTTTTCTGCACGTGCAAAATGTTTCCATTAGTTAGGTAGTCTCATGCCCTTCCTTTATCAAAGCAAATGTGTCATGCAAAATGAGAAAACAAACATGGTGTACCTGCATGGGACATCCCCTGTGCACCGCTACCACGCATCCAGACGGCGTTAAAGGCTTCTGGAATACTGATGTCAAAACTTTCAGTTAGCAACAGTACAGATAGTAAAGTAATAGGACAGTACACAGAAAGTGATCACCAGACACCCTCTTGCATGTATGGGCTAATCAAATGAAAGGGTATGATTTGCTAAAAAAAAAACATGTATAATTGGCCTCACCGACTGGACCCCATTGCCGTTTCTTGCCCGATGTCAGAGAGCGGGTGGAATGATAGTTTGCCAGCTCCTTCATCTGACTCCTCCCCGAAGCACCAGTCATACTGGATGGAGGGAATCCACTTCTCCTTGATCTCGAACAGACAGCTGCTGAGGAACTTTCTAACGGGAAGACCCTGTGTGAACACCGCCTGGTCTTCAGCTTCAGCCGACAGAAGCTCCACCTTCAGGTAGTGCTTCACCTTGGTTACCACGAACTGTTGCTTTGCATCATCGGTAGGAAAGCGGCCGCAGCCTGCGAACACATGGGACTCTTCAAGACCAAACCTGCGCACACAGATCGCTTGTAGACGGTAGAACATACCACTTGGTAGGAACATGTTATCGAATTCGACATACAGAGGGTACCGGAATCTGCTCAAGTGCCCAGGATACAAGGTGCTGTCGTCAGGCTTTGCGGCCAGAAGAGATGGCACGAAGTAGATCTCTTCTTTCTCAGGCTGCTGCGTTGTGTCATCAAACCCACGGATCGGCGTGGCGTTGCAGATGAGGTAGTACTTCTCCATCAGTCGCTTCAGGAAAGGCTTGTTACGGAGTAGGTAGGGTTTCTGCATCTTCTGATCTGCTTTGGTCCAGATGATTGTCAACAACCTGTCACTGAGGATCCCTTCGTTCTCCAGCCTCCTCCACATCTCGGCAACCTCCCCACCCATGCTCCTGTCTTGTTGGTACTCAGGAACGGTAATGATGGTCTTGAAGACGTCAATCATCACCTGGGGACGAAGGGCCACGTGATCACGGAGGACGGGTTCGTTGATGAAGATGATGTCACCAAGGTCGTGCAGGAAGGTCAAGATGTCGGCAACATGACTGTCGTCCGTGATGCCCACGTCATCACTCAGGGCCAGATCTACAGCATCTTGGAAAGGGCAGAAAGGGTCGTCCTCTCTCCTCTTGTCCATCAGTTTGGACTTCAGATGAAGCCAGGTTATCGGCACCTTCTGGCCCATGTACCACTGAGACTTCGCCACCTCACGGAGGTACTCTCGGAGCTCGTCAATGTCGCTGTTGTCCTCGCTGAAGTTGTCGATGACAAAAATCTTTGGTAAGACGTGTTTGCCGGCAGCCATACCACTGATGTGGTCAAGTATGTCTTTCTTGTACTCCTCAATCTCAGACTGAAACCAAGAGCATAGATTCAGCTGATGAAGATATATTGATTGATTTGAGAAATCAAAATCAACCAAGGCCAAATCATTCAGCCATTGATACAAAGTGAAAGCTCCCTGGAAACACAAGGCCAACCCCTACTCGTGTCTACATTGAAATTGAGAAGATGAACAAAGACCTAAGTGACGAGACCTCAGAGTAAGTAGTACTAGAGGCAACTCTGGACAGTACCAGCAGCCTTCTGGGTCAAAGCGCTACAGGACAAGCGCCATCCCGGCCATTGCAGAAACGCTGAACGAACTCTAAATGTACTTTACTTCTCAGTCACACTACTACAATTATGGCCTCCTCATGCGGACGTACGAACTCTTTTTTACAAAGTTGTCTTGTTTTAAAAGTCTGTATAAAGTCAAACCTGTAAATAGCGGGATTTCTTGAACGTAACAAATTTTGTATCACGTCGATTTTGTATTTCAAGTAGTAACTATTGTTTTAACAACGTTCATAAAGTTTTTCTAATTGATGTACTGTTCATGATTGTTATATCCTCGTAATTCAGCCCCATAGGCTGCCAAGAGGACTATTATGCATATTGCTCAATATTGCTCAATAAACCAGTCTACTACTACTACTACTAGTGATTTCTTCCATGGCATTAACGAAAGGTAGATTAAGATTTTCAAAGAATTCCATGTAGGGTTAAGTTGAAAATGAATAAATGAATGAATGAGGTGCTGAATACCTCGGTGACCATGTCCTTGTGTGTGAGGACCAAGACGATAGGTGGCTTGTCCTTCCGTTTGTGCACCAGGCCGTGTGTGCGAACTGAGTTCAGCCAGTGGTCCAGGTAGTCTAAACAGGTACGAGGTACAGTAGTTTATTTCAATCTCATCATTTTAACAATCATGCACCAGTAAATGTAATTCAAGTTCAATTTCAGTAGTCGCCATGTTCTGGCAAACGTTTACAGTATGACGGTAAGCTCTCGTTTACCGTCATAATGTGACATTCAAGCGATACGTACCTCTTCCAGTGACTAGGTTGTCCGCTGATGCCTTGTAGTCCTGATCAGGAACTGGGTCTGACAGCTTCTGCAGTAGAGACATGACAAGGATGTAGATCCCGCGGGGGGTGAAGAAGCACTGGTGCGAGCCGTAGTACGAGGCCTGGCCGCCGAAGTCCCAGATGGAGAGACGCGGGTGTTCGGCTGTTCCAAGCTGCTCCTCGGTTACGCCACCTTGGAGTCGCTCTTTTGCTTTCGTTATGACATCATCCGGAATGTTCTGTGCTTGCTGCTGTACTGTTACATCACCTTGTGGTCGCTGTTGGTGCTGTGATTGTTGTGATGTATCCTTGCCTGCACTTTCTGCTCTACCTGGAAAGAAATCTTTTATGTTTTAATTGATCTTACTCGAAATGTAAAGAATGTGCCTGGACGATCTTCAGGTAGCCCCTTTCAAGGTGGTATCTTTTGGTTTTCCTGTAGGAACTACCGCTCGAGTATTTGGCTCGAGACCAAGAGGTCGCGGGTTCGAATCCGGCTGTCGTGTCACCGATCTTGTGCTCTTGGGAAAAGCACTTTACACGACTTTCCTCACTTTACTCAGGTGAAAATGAGTACCTAGCTTCGGCTAGGGCCGTCCCTCAGATAGGACGTTACATGGAGGTCCTGTGTCTGGGGAGAGCCATACCCCAGGCACGTTAAAGAACCCCCACACGATGGTGCGGTGTGAGATGGTGCAAATCTTTCCGTCTAGAATTGGTGATTCTCCACAAATCACCCGGACTCCAGGAAGAATAGTGACATATAGTCACTAATAGAGATCTGTATAACCAAATCCAAACTAAACCAAATCCAAACTAAACCAAATCAAACAAAACCAAACTACCAACTCAATCTGCTACTGGTGAACGTCGTTAAGCCCCAAAGGCAGAAAACATATCGAAGAACAACATTGAATATAAACAACTTATTTTAAACTACACTGTCCAGGTCTATGTTTCTATTGTGCATTTCTAACTAATTGAGAAATGTAGATAAAAAAAGTTTCTTACTACTCTCTTCCAGCGTTGCAGTCTGTTGATTTTGTGTCTGTTCCTCACTATCTTCCATATTTGCTGTCTGTAGACTTCGTGACGGTGTCTCCTCTTTTAGTGGTTCATTTTTCTGCGTCTGAAACGTCTGCTCTCCTGTTTCTTCCTTTGGTTTTTGAATCCCAGCATCTTATGTGAACAAGATGAAACCAGTAAGACATCAATGGTACTCTAAGTCTTCCAATGTTCCTAAAATTCGAACCATACCAATGCGAATGACCATGCAAATGTAGCTGCCATCCTTCGTGTCCTATATAGCTATACATACAGTATATGTGGACTATCAAGCTTTTATGGTTCTTCTTGTCGCTTGCTTGATCCTCTACGTTGACATTAGTGCTCTGTGTACATATCATGCTATGATAGACGTCAGCGTCATTACATACCCGTTGGGGTTTTGCTGTCACTCTGCTGCTGGACTACTTCTTGGGGTTGTGACATTGTCAGTGTTACTGATTTGTCCCGTTCTTGTTGCTCCGCTAAGCGTTCTGCCATGGTTTCCTTGAACTCGTCTGGCTCCTCTGTAATCAAAACGTTATGTATTGCACATTATCATATAGCCAGGGGACGTTGACAAATCAGAAGTCCCCATTTCATGTTGGTTATGACGTCATAACACATGGAAAATAATTTAACAGCCGTGCATTAAATAGTTTCATTAACACACGTGTGTTAATGATTTTGGAAAGCTTGAGCCAATCAGAAAGACAGACACGCAGGACTCAATCAGAATGAAAGATACATGAATCAGAATAGCACAGAGCTAGGAGGAAAGACCTGAGCCCGGAGAGAGCCTGATCATGAATACAGTTAATGAATACAGGAGTTTGCAAGTTTGTGTAGGCTATATAATAATAACGTTAATGACACGCCTGTTCCTCGGTGTACATGGTGTGATAACGCCTGGTCCTTTGCTATAACCACCTAATAAAACAAGGTGGATTCATTCGGTGGTTATAGCAAAGGACCAAGCGTTATCACACCATATACACCTCGGGGCGGGTCATTAACCCTTAATTAATTGTTGTAGCTGAGGCTATTCTAATAATTTCATTTCCAACTAGGACATATTAAGACCCAATGTTTTGTAATATACAGTTTTCAAGAACTTGTAAGATATCTGAAAAAACGAGTACCTATCATGGCATAGCATGTGTTGATATGTCCATACAGCAATCAGATTTCGAACCTTTTGCCTTCCGCCAAGTCTTAGTCATCACGCTCGGTGAGATCTCGATACCGTCTGTTATCGGTTCATCCTCCACAGCCTCCTCTCCCGTCAGCCTCCTGACGACACAAGTCTTCCCGGATCTGTACTGACCAACCACGAGCCCGCGCGTGCTGTGTACCGGTCGCGCCCCCTGGCGGCAGGCCTGGGAGTACAGTTGCTGCATACCAGGACCACGCAGCTGTATTTCGAGTGGAATACTGCTTTCTTCTGTTTGCCTGCTGTTTCCCTTTACGGTACATATAAACTGGTTAACGTTCTTAATATGATAAAAGCTGTTATGTTTAAATTGTACGCCATACGTACATGTATGATAATCTCCAAGCAGATCCTACGGCAGCATAAGATAGTGTCAAAAGCTGGCAGAGGAGTGAATTCGGCATAGGAGTGTGTTTGGTCCTATTGGGTTCACTCCTCTGCCAGCTTATGATACAATGAGAAACACACGGAATTATATATTTTGTTTGAAAGAAACAACCTTTTTGACACAATCAAAACAATATTTCCAACTTTTCACCAGCTAGTAGACTCCAAAAAACTACATTCCTGTTCAAATCACAGAACCCACTAATCATTAAAAACGTGGGACTTTCATCTGCCACTGGCTCCAAAGAAGAAGTCAAACCTCCCAGGAAAGAATGTAGAATCATGCATATAGATAGCCATATAGAATAGACACTCGTTACTTTTTACTGTCTGTACCCTTGCAATTAGCCTATTAAGATCGTTCTTTGGACTTCGGCGGAGTATAGTCCGAGTCGACTGGAAACTCACTCACAAGCACACAAGAAAGTGTCCGCAGTGGTCGTGGGGTTCACATCAGCAGCAGCAGTGATCCATCGAAAATGCGCGCGTAAACCCAGCCTATTTTAATTGTGCGACACTCCAACATGTCAAACGCCTGTAGTAATCCCCAACCCTTACCCTGTCCAGCTGTGCTTTAGCCTTCTTTAGGAGTTCAGCAATACCAACATGTCCTTCTGAAGCTGCCCTGTCAAATGGCGTGAGTCCAAACTGTGACAGTAAGGGATAGAGATAATGTTAAATAGCAAGTGAACTTATCATATCAAACACTATGTGTGTGACGGTTAACACTAAGAAATATCAATCAACAGTAGTGCTCATCAACCCTTACCTGATCCAAACTGTCTAACTGTGCTCCAGCTTCCAGCAATACCAAAAACAACACCAGCAACACTTAAAAAAATACCAATCACCAGTAGTAAGCAACAGCCCTTACCTTATTCATAATGTCCACATCATTATACTAGATATACTAAATATGCATGACGTTAAACACTCAAACATGTCAAACACCTGTAGCAATCACCAAACATTACGGTAAATATGCGTGAAGTTACTCAAGCATGTCATCACCAGTAGGAATAAACAACCCTTACCCGATCCCAACTTCCCACCCGTGCTCCAGCCTCCAGGAGGAGTTCAGCAACACCAACATGTCCTCCTGAAGCTGCCGCGTGAAGTGGCGTGGCTTCAAACTGTGACAGTAAGGAATAGGCGTGATCTGAATAGCAAGTAAACTCATTTTCATAATAAACACTATGTGTGTTACATTTAACACTCAAACATATCAATCACCAGTAGTAAGCAACAACCCTTACCGGATATCCACTGTCCACCGGTGCACCAGTCTTCAGGAGGAGTTCAGCAACACCAACATGTCCTCCTGAAGCTGCCTCATGAAGTGGCGTGGCTCTAGACTGTGACAGTAAGGAATAGAGACGATGTAGAATAGCAAGTGTACTCATCATCATATTAAACACTATGTGTTTGACGTTTAACACTCAAACATGCCAATCGCCAGTAGTTACCATAAACCCTTACCAGATCCGTACTATCCACCCGTGCCCCGGCCTTCATGAGCAGTTCAGCAACACCAACATGTCCTCTTGAAGCTGCCCTGTGAAGTGGCGTGTCTCCAACCTGTGACAGTAAGGAATAGAGACGATGTAGAATAGCAAGTGAACTCATTATCATAACAAACACTATGTGTGTGGCGCATAACACTCAAATATATCAATCACCGGTAGTTATCATCAACTATTACCTGATCCAAACTGTCTAACTGTGCTCCAGCCTCCAGAAGGAGTTCAGCAACACCAACATGCCCTCCTGAAGCTGCCCTGTGAAGTGGTGTGGCTCCAGCAAGAGTACTACTCATTATTATATCATCACACTATGTGTGTGGCGTTTAACAATCAACTATATCAATCACCAGTAGTAACCAACAATCCTTACGTCATCCGTAATGTCCAGCCGTGCTCCAGCCTTCAGGAGGAGTTCAGCAACACCAACATGTCCTCCTGAAGCTGAACAGTGAAGTGGCGTGGCTTTAAACTGTGGAAGTAAGGAATACAGAGGATGTTAGATAGCAAGGGAGGTCTTTACCATTATCATAATACAATTAACATTAATAATTTTTTTTAACACTCAAACATGTCAAACACCTATAGTAATCATCGAATACTTACCTATTCCGTTATGTCCGCCTGTGCTCCAGCCTTCAGGAGGAGTTCAGCAACACCAACATGTCCTCCTGAAGCTGCCTTGTGAAAGTGGCGGGGCTCCATACTGTAACAGTAAGGAATAGAGATGATGTAGAATAGCATGTGAACTCATTTTCATAACAAACACTATGTGTGTAACGTTTAACAATCAAACATATCAATCACCAGTAGTATGCAACAACCCTCACCTTATCCTCAGTGTCCGCCCGTGCTCCAGCCTTCAGGAGGAGTTCAGCAACACCAACATGTCCTCCTTCAGCTGCATTGTGAAGCGGTGTGCCGTCCAACTGTGACAGTAAGGAGTACAGAGGATGTTAGATAGCAAGGGAGGTCTTTACCATTATCATAATACAATTAATATTAATAATTTGTAACACTCAAACATGTCAAACACCTATAGTAATCATCAATCCTTACCCTATCCGTTATGTCCGCCCGTGCTCCAGCCTTCAGGAGGAGTTCAGCAACACCAACATGTCCTCCTGAAGCTGCCTTGTGAAGCGGTGTGCCTTCCAACTGTGACAGTAAGGAATATAGAGGATGTTAGATATCAAGGGGGTTCTTTTCCATTATCATAATACAATTAACATGCATAACTTTTACCACTCAAACATGTCAAACACCCTTACCATATGGCCGTCGTTTTCCTCGACTCTATCCATATTTAACTGCAAACTGGAATGTTACTAATACACTGCATATGAATTATCTGAAGGCTCAAGACGAGCGCCACAGTGAACCAGTGTCACAGTGAACAGTGGGCCGATTCCAGCTTATTCAAAATAGTCAAATTTAGTTTGTATTTCATTTTCATAGTTTTTAGAGGAAATGTGATAGCCCTGCTTTCCCTTTCCCATATCACTTTACTCAAGTTTATTCCCGAAGGTTAACTGTACACAAAGTAAAAAGAAGTGGTATACATTATAGAAAGAAAATGAGATTTAAAGGGAAAAACATCTATTCTAAATCTTCTTCTACTTTTAATTAGCTACTGTAAATGCATTTAAGTTCGCGGGGATTTAATTTCGCGGTAGCGGGAAAAAAGGCTTTTCGCGGTGGATTTAATTTCGCGATAACACCATAGACTGCAGTCTAATACCATTATACCATAATAGAAAAATGTTCGCGGTGGTTTTAATTTCGCGGTAAGTGGTCACCGCGAAAACCGCGAACATTAATCCACCGCGAACATTTCTGCATTTACAGTATTTAATGGGTTTGGCTTCTTTTCCGTATGCAGGGCGAGATGAATTGTCCAACATTTTCATAGAAAAAGGGGTTGGACGACTTAACTTAAACTAAGGGCACAACGTTTACCAACCGTACGTGGATTTTGCCAGGACTTATTTTGAGAGGCCACGTCATCCACTTTTTTCTCAAAACTCATTGCCTTAAGCATCCGTCACTAGCATGAGTATGCGGTCTGCATGCAAGTTACGCAAATGGTGATCATGAGTTGTACGTGCCTACAACGTACGATCTCTGTGCGATTGCCATGTTACCGTATGCAGGCCGTACATACACGTGTTGCGTGCGTTCCGCTTCCTTACTAACTCTACTCTCTGTACGGGGCACACGCGTCGCCCGTACTGGCTCGTACGGGGAAGTTGAAAGCTTTTCATGCACTTAACGTTCTATGGCGTGTCTGCGGTGCCCCGAATCCGTTAGATTCCATACGATTTCGTACAGACGCGGTATCTACCAAATACGGATTCCAAAAGATTGCCCGCGTTTTTGTACATAGACAGCACGCAGTTGCAAGTACGGCGGGTTGTGCCCTTAGCTTTTAGCAAGAGGATTGTTTTTTGTTGGTCGGTGAAGGTGTGAGAAGCTTTTGCTAGTTTCAAGGAAAAAATTTCTTTTTCCAGAATTGTCTTGTAAATATTGACCAATAAAATGTCGTTAGATATATATTAGGTTTTGATTTTCATTCCAACGACCCTAAGTTTTTTACCACCATGTATAAACAAAATATCAATCATTGCTTTCATTTGTTTGAATAGAGCTAGCCCCAACAGATTATCAGACAACGGAAGACTTTTATACAACCCAGCGGTAAGCATTAGGATTGACTCCCTCCGCTAACAGCTGCTTCACTCTGTCCGTGTCTCCTTGTCCTACAGCCAGCCGCAGCGCCTGTAGAGACAGCAGGAACAACTGTCAACACTCATTCAAACAGAGCAACTTATTTTCATCTATAAATGATCTTCTCTTTCTCCCTTACATGTGTCACAGGTTCGTATAGTCCTATCATTTAATGCAGCGGGTGTATGAAATTTCCTCACTGATTATGTAAATTAGGATTTAACTTACGTAATTACCATGTAATTAAATCAAGCATTATTTAATCTATCTGCATATAAAGAAATCACGATGATACTTTTCTCCCTTCTTGAGTTATCATATCTTTATAAGTCTGAAACTAAACCAGCTCCTGTAGTTCCAAAGCAAACGCTAGGGGGTCAAAACCTGCACCTCTTACTCTTCAAAATCACGACCACGGCATGTCCAGAACTCGAGATACCAAAGTCGGACGTTCCGCTGTAGTACTCTAGCAAGCCGGTAGCTGGCCAAATGTAATATTTTTGAGGTCCTATGAAGGCCTACCGATGCAACATATCAAA
>NC_049996.1:3428265-3453265 GCF_000003815.2 Branchiostoma floridae
CACACAAGGACACACACACACATACACACACATAGACACACACACGTAAACACACACAAACACACAAACACACACACACAAACACACTCACACATAAACACACACACACAAAGACACACACACACATAAACAAACGCACAAACACTCACATACACACGCACAAACACAGAAACACACACACACACATAGATACACACACATAAACACACACAAACACACAAACACACACACACACAAACACACACAAACACACACACATAAACACACACACACAAAGACACACACACACATAAACAAACACTCACATACACACGCACAAACACAGAAACACACACACACACATAAACACACACACACACACGCACACACACACACACACACACATACACACGCACAAACACACACCTGCCTCCTTTTCATGTCTTTTATCATGAGAAGACATGTAACCTACCCAGCCTTTGTCATCCATGCCTGATCAAGCCAACCGACATAGAACCTGCCCAATGGCACCTAGTACCTGCTTGTCACACAAAGTCTGCTGCTTTCTTTCCTGTAACGCAGAAACACACATACTATTAGTATGCAACGTTTGTGGAACAGACTGGAGTCACACGCACTCCCACCAGCATACACATGTCTATCCCGGACACGCCTAATGTATATAATCATGGTCTTTAAAACGTTTCCACAAGTGGATGAAATACGGTATCGCCAAGGGAATGAAAAGGGTAAAAGACTAGACTGATAACAAGATTCAAGCTATGTGCTACAGTAATTACCTTTGCCAGAATGGCTAAGGTTATGTTTTCGGTTTGGTGGTGTGGTTCTCCCCGTTTGTGAGCAGCATAACTCGAGAGGACTTCGATGGATGCAGCTGATATTTGGTGGGTGGGTAGGGGTGTGGAAGACGAAGGTCGAGTTCGATAATGGGCCTCATAGCGGCTTGCTAAGGTACTGCAGCAGGACCTGCATGCTTGATATCTCGCGTTCCGGACATGCTGCGGTCGTGATTTTTGAGCGTTAGGGAGCCCTTAAAGCAGGGAGTGATTGCTGCGAGTTTGGGCCCCCTAGTGGCTTTCATGGAAGTGCAGGCGCCGGTTTAATTGCAAACTTTTGTCTGCGGACAGCATAACTCGAGAAGACTTCGACGGATGCAGCTGGTATTTGGTGGGTGGGTAGGGGTCTGGGAAACGAAGGGGGAGTTCGATAATGGGCCCCCTAGCGGCTTCCCTTGGTACTGCAGCGCAACTTCCGGGTGTGTTTTTCCATCTTCTGAACATGGTATGGCCACGAGTTTTGGGTGTTAGATAGCTGTTGTGCTCAGGAGTTAGTGACATAAGTTTGGGCCCCCTAGCGGCTAGTGTAGGGATAGCAGGGGCATTCTTGTCGAAAACTTCTGAAGCTTTACAACCCCACTCCACCTTAGCAGCTGTCACCACAGTTGAGGGGTTCCTGGTCCATGAATTGGACTGGCCTATGATCAGTCAGTACTGTGAGCAACCTGATATTTCAGAGGTGTAAAGGTCAGACCTTGCAAATGTGTTAGTTGACCCTTAGGCCATATGATCAACTTGGCAAGCCAAAATGATGGGCTTATGTACATAACAACGGTCTTAGTCTGTATTCTTCTCCTTCCTTTGAGTTTGAGAGGTAGGTACACTGTAATCTCTCTTTTCACTACATGGTCTCAATTTGAGCTGTCCTTGCAGTAGTCTTTTAAAAGCCATTTTCAGTCTCAAAGCCTTCATGCATTCAAGTCTGTCTCCAAAGAGTCAGCTTGAACTATGTAGAACATGTATCTTACCTTTTATATCATATGGTTGTGAGATTTGGGGCAGAGCTAATTCAGAAGACAATTGCCCAGCAGAAATTACACGGAGGTGATTTTGTGGAAAATCTTTTGGGTGTACATAGAGATACAAGGAACATGAGGTAGTAGAGCAGAGCTTGGGACATTGTTCCCAATTGACTTACATATATTTAATGTACAGTCAAGTTGTGGCTACACTTCAAACTTTCGGACTTTTCAACACATCCCCTATTGAAAGTAGGCGTGTATCACTCTGTCATCAAATTGAATATGAACTGATGAACAGCTGTAAGGAATTCAGGTTACAATGCGTAAGGGAAATTTGAAACGATATCGGTTACTTTTTTCTATGGATGTCTGAATTCACAGTTAGACAATAAGTACATAATGTACATTGTTAAAAATGTGGTTGAAAGATATATATATCCAGACATGTTTTCATTGACTGTCTACAAAAAAGTAAAGAAGGGATTCTCCAGGGAATATTATATAAAATTTTCTAGATAAATATGTGGTATGGTGGGCTTTGTGCAAATTTAGAAGTAGTGCCTACCCCCTTGCAATTGTGACAGGGTGGTGGAAATGGTACTTGTTTCTCGATGCTTTAAGCTTGAGGGTGACTTCTGAACAGTTTCATACAACTAAAATGCACATTTGTGGAGTTATGGTTTTGGAGCTGAGGGGTTGCCGCACAAACCTGGACAATAGACTAAAACCACTGCGACAATTTTACCTTTGCCAGAATGGCTAAGGTTAGGTTTTGGATGTGTTTGTGTGTGTGTTAACAGCATAACTCGAGAAGCCTGGGATGGATCCTGATGATATTTGGTAGGTGGGTAGGGATCGGGAAACGAAGGTCAAGTTTGATAATGGACCCCCTAGCGGCTTGCTAAGGTACTGCAGCAGAAACTCAACTTTGGACGAAATAACTCTACAACATGTTGACGGATCGTCATGATTTTTGGTATGTAGATAGAATGAGTGATGACTTACATAATGAGATACTAATTATGCACATCAACAGCTCATTTGCATAATTAATTAGGAAAATTTATAAATCCACAGCATTCCATGATAGGACTTTCAAACTTGTCACATATGTAGCTGGGAAGGAGAGAAATGGCTATAGATATCAATTATGCAAATGATGACCTCATTTGCATTATTAATGAGAAAATATGAACATGTTGACGGATCATCATGTTTTTTGGTATTTAGGTAGCATAAGTGAAGACCTACATAATGAGATACCAATTATGCAAATCAACAGCTAATTTGCATAATCAATTAGGAAAAGTACAAAAACCCACTGCATTTCATTATAGTACTTTCATCAAAGTTGTCACATATGTAACTGAGAAAGAGGGAAGAGAGTAAGGGGTGTATTTTATTAAAGACTGAAAGAGAATAAGTCAAGAATGGATCAAAGGATCATCATGATTTTTGGTATGCTGATAGCTTAAGTAATACTTGATACAATTTGATATCGATTAATGGTAACTTGGGATCTAATTTGCATAATCAATGTTGAAATTTTATAAACCAACTCCAAGCATATGATTATAAAGAAAATGAAATGAGTAACGCATTTGTCTACAGACATCATTCTACATAACAAACCTTGTTATTTGGCAAAGGTATGTGTTCGTGGAACTCTAGTTTCAGTAATTTTCCCTTTATCTTTTCCTTTGATATCTACGATGTCGCATGTGGACGTTCCAACATTGTATATAGATAGCCCTTTTTTCAGATGATCTCTGACCTCCGAACTTGCACACAAACTACTTTTTGTGATATAATGCAATTATGATTTAGATTGTAGGTTGTAATGTATTGTAGACTGATTTTAGATGAGTCAGTTTTGAGTTCTTGATAATGCCACTGTAACTTTATAGTACTATTCTTGTGCATTTGTTTTTCCGTACATTTAGACTCTAATATCCTAAGCAACGCTGCCTGAGAGTCAGTGTAATTTGTCGCATTTCCTGATAAATACAGTAATTTGCTAGTCTTTGTAATTGCACAGTTACGCCCAGGCGTTAGGTGTACCGTTACTCACCTGTAACTTCCGGGTTTACCTGAACTTTTCCAGAAGTGTTTCGCGAGATATTTACTACCTTTTCCTGGTCTTGAGACCTCAGTTAGTTTCTTAAACTCACCAGGAGCCGAAGCCTGTCAGCTCAGACGTCCTAAGACGTCCGCGTGAGGCCCCACGGCGCCGTAATGTTCGCTAATTCCGCAGGTGAGAACGGGGAAAAGTAACCTGTCGGACTCACAATAGGCTAGTCACGTGATTGACCCGATGACGTATGCAGAAGCCGGGGTGAATGACCTCATGACGATTTGCCCCTTTGGTTAGTGTAAGTCGTGTTGATGCGATGTAAGCGAAGACGTAACGCTAGTTCACCTTTATTCGCGGGGTAACCTATATCCGTTGCTTTCAGAAATGGGTATTTAGAGATATTAAGGATATCAACGGACTATTTTTAAACTACATTACAACTTGAAACCACCGTCCGTCCAGTTAATGTTCCTTAATACCGTGTTGATAAACACAACGAATATAGGTTACCCTGCGGATAAAGGTAACTACTACTGTCTAGCGTCACGCCATTTCGTTACGTATGATTTCAGTCTTATTAACTCTTCATTACCAGTTCATGTATCATAGGTGAATGATAAACTAACGTTGTGCAGTTTTCTCTCGAAAGTAAGCTGTAACTTTCTGTGACTTTCTGCGCCGAAGACGCCAATGGCGCAGATAAAAACTGTACATAACATTACTATTTTGTCTTGTTGACTTAGTTTACTTCATCTATTAAAATGTGAATTAATTACTGCAGACATTTCAACAATTTCGGCATGCTCGTTTCCGTCCTTTTTTTGTACAACTTAATATAGCGTTATAGCAATAGTATTCTGCAATTGTATCCTCTGACGACAGCCAATGTTATTGGCCATCATTGCTCGACCACTATTGTTGTCGACCACCTTGCGATACATTGTAATATTGCAGACAGTTGTTACATATTCACAAGGTATAACATTCCTAAAATTTTCTGTCTTGCTCCTTCCTGGCTATTCGAAAATATTAACTTGGTGGTGTTACGTAATTACATGAAAAGGTAAAAAAAATGTGAAATTAGCAAGCTAAATCTGGAGAGACGCTGTATCTATGAAAAAACACGTGAGCCTGTATACCCCTGCGAAACAATGGACTGTTCCATATGACATGAGGACTCAAGCATTGACCGGTTTTGCCAAACGTTAAATATAGTCTAGATATGCCAAGCATTATTTTTGTCACCAGAAGTCTAAGACTAAAATCTTTAAGACGCCGGGTAAGGTACATACAATAGGCAATGTTTCTGTATCTACGGGACCGGTAATCGTGTGTTAATGCTCAGATCAATGGGAAAAATCCATGGGCCGATAGAAAGTGACCGCAATGGCCAGGTGGTCGCTATGCAAAGATGGTCGCTAATGCACGTTTGACTGTTGTTAGTGTCTATTTCAATCTGATAACAAGATTTAAGCTGTGTGCTACAGTAATTTGCTAGTCTTTGTAATTGCACAGTTACGCCCAGACGTTAGGTGTACCGTTACGCACCTGTAACTTCCGGGTTCAACTTAACTTTTCCAGAAGTGTTTCGCGAGAGATTGACAACCCTTTCCTGGTCTTAAGACCTCATTTAGGTGCTTGAACTCATCAGGAACCGAAGCCTGTCAGCTCAGACGTCCTAAGACGTCCGCGTGAGGCCCCATAGCGCCGTAAGCTTAGTTACCTACGCAGGTGAGAAGGGGAAAAGTAACCAGTAGGACTCACAATAGGCTACTCACGTGATTCACCCGATGACGTATGCAGAAGCCGGGGTGAATGACCGATTTGCCCCTTTGGATAGTGTAAGTCGTGTTTATGCGATGTAAGCGAAGGCGTAACACTAGTTCACCTTTATCCGCGGGGTAACCTATATCCGTTGCTTTCAGAAATGGGTATTTTATTTAGGGGAGTTAAATGGGAGATATTAAGGAGTCAACGGACGGTTTTTAAATTACATTACAACTTGAAACCACCGTCCGTCCAGTTAATGTCCCTTTATACAGTGTTGATAAACATAACGAATATAGGTTACCCTGCGGATAAAGGTGAACTAGCGTTACGCCGTTTCGTTACGTATGATTTCAGTCTTATTAACTGTTAATTATCAGTTCATCTATCATAGGTGACTGATAAAACTAACGTTTGTGCATTTTTCTCTCAAAAGTAAGCTGTAACTTTCTGTTACTTTCTCCACTGAAGACGCCAACGACGCAAAATTTAACACTTTCTTAAAAATTTAAGATAAAACTTAGTTTACTTCATGTATCAACAGATGAATTAATGACTATTGCAAACCTTTGAGCAATCCTAGCAAGCTCGTTTCCGTCTTTTTTTTTTGCACAACTAACAATAGCAATAATATTTTGCAATTTTACCCTCTGATGGCTCCCAATGTTATCAACAATGATTTGCTCGGCCATTGTTGTTGTCTACCACCTTGCGGTACATTGTAAAATTGCCTCTTAACGGTATTAATCTTTAAGAAAGATGTACTCGGTACACTTGCGAATCATCATTTTACAATACAATGTATATTTTGTCCTTATAAAATGCTTTAGCGCTTATAAAATCATGTATATGTGTATCATGATTTTGCCCTTGGCAAAAGCTATGGGCCTGCTGTGCGCTTTTGAAGCGCGCTTTTTTGGAGATTCTTCTTGACGGAGAGGAGGAATGCGTAAGCACTTAGGAAAGTAGGCAGGATCGTTTGGCTGTATTATTTTCACAATTTCTGCATTTTTCTGTATCTGCATTCGATATGGACGTTGGACATCTGCTAGTTTGATGTGGTGGTTCAAAAGTTATTGTAACAGTGGGGATAATTCAAGTACCGACAAACGACCTTGCCAAATGACTGTCAGTCTTCTGTAGCGTAGTGGTTTGCGTTGCAGGGTTTTGTGATCTGTTGGCGTGGTTAGTTTGGCAGCGCTTGAACCTCACCGTTACACTATCAATGAATCTTTATCATCTTTTATGTGTAGAGTCACCGAAGTCACTCGAAGATTCCCGCTAGTCTGAGGTATCTGAGGAGAGGAAATGGTGACAATTATTGTATCAAAAACAAACCTTTTATAAACAATGGCCGCCATGTTTTGACCAGGGAGTAAAACAACAGTAAAATCGACAGCCCACCTCCCCCCCCAAAGAAATTGCTTGAAAAAGTTTGAAAGGCATGAACAAGTTGTGACTGACATACCTTTCAACCATCCGAAGATTCTGAAGAGTCTGAAACGACAAGATGGTGAAATTTATTAAAATCATTTCATCATAATCATTTCAAAGAAATTGAAAACCATGTTCTGACGCACGCATTAATTAGATAAAACAAATAAGAACAAAAGAAGAAAGTGTGTGTTTTAACTTGGAAGTTCATCTGTGTTGGTAGAAGTCATTCTTGAAAAAGTTGAAATGTAACTTCCAACACAACAATTGACTCACCCAAATTTTCGACTACACAGCATCAGTCTTTGTCGAGGAATGAACAATCCACTGATGTCGTGACGGTGGGCGCCATAGACTTTCTGCAACCAATGATCCACTGCTCACTGAGTCACATGTTCTATCTGCATAACGTGACGTCACGACAGCAGTGGATTGTTCATTCCTTGACAAAGACTGATGCTGTGCAGTCGAAAATTTGGGTGAGTCCAATTTTCGTGTTGGAAATTACTAGAACCGTCACGGTGTCACATGCCGTAATTGACCAGAGTTCCTATGGTTTTTCTTTTTCCTCTCTGGCTACACGATAAATGTTAAGTTGTTGGTGTCACATGTTCTATCTGCATAACGTGACGTCACGACAGCAGTGGATTGTTCATTCCTTGACAAAGACTGATGCTGTGCAGTCGAAAATTTGGGTGAGTCCAAAATGTGTGTTTTGTTAGTATATAACAGCTGCAGGTCCAAAGGGTTTACCTTCCAGTGTCTCCGCAACGCGCCTTTGTTCGATTTTGACGAGAGCTTTCTTCAGGGCCTGAAGAGTTGCAGCTGCCCCAGCCCTGTCTCTCCACTTCCTCAGCATCTCTCTACATCTCCTGTCCTCATCTTTCTTCTTCCGCTCTATTCCATCTATCTGGTTCTCGGTGAAGTTCAGCTTTCGAGCCAAATTGTCCCAATGGGAACTGGCTCCATCAACAACTTTGTCGAAATAGTAGTCGACTAGAACAATAAGCATAAAACTTATACAGACATCTAGACACAGGGAACTAAGAATTCACTAGGACTTCATCCGGGTCATTTGAAGTGAATCACCAACTCCAGACAGGAGGATTTTTGTACCATCGCACACCGGGGCATTTCACAAACCTCCTTCATCGATAGTTATTCTAATGTAATTTCTGAAATCAATTCATTTTAAAGGTACAAATTTTGTGGTTGCATGTATTTATTGTACATAATCATTGAGATACGTATATCAATATTGTATGTCTAACATGACTTGATAAATACCTTGCTTAGGTGGTTTTGAGGAAGGCCCCACGTCGCTGAGCTGTCTTCCATGTCGCTTTTGGCTTGTCTTCTTTTCACCTGTTATCAAGGAAAGATGACAAAGGCAATTAGGTACGACAATTTAAGGTGTTCACATAGACTCTCCAGTCGTGATTATTATCAGAATAAGTCTTGTTTCAATAACACGTTCCTACTTTGACTTTTGTACTACTTTTTGTAGTTTGGCCTACTTTACTAAGGATACGTTTCTCCTAATAAAGATTTGTGAAAAATTGCAAATGCCCAATCAAATTATAGCATCTGATCTAGCTTTCCCTTTACTCAATATACCTTCTAAGATTCTATGCTTTTTTCTGCAATGACAGTTCTTCACCGCATGTTCATAACAAAAATCAGTTGCCAATCTGCCGCCACTTATTGGGGGGGGGGTCCTATGTACGTAGTTTTCATATTGTGTGAATAAATGAAATTTAATATTTAAAAAATCTCAAATAATTAAGCCAACGTTTATAAAAATCATCATGACTGCTGTTGGAATGTGTTTCAATGTTCCACAGAGAGTTAACGCTAGTTCACCTTTATACGTAGGGTAACCTATAAGTCTAATATGGTCAAATATTGTAGTTTGAATCTACCGTCCGTCGTCGTGATATCCTCAAACAGTCGAACCGCAGGTCACCGTAGAACGCGTTATTCTCTGAAATACGGCTTACGCCGGGTCACGGACTGACCCCGCTACATGGGTGTAAACAGCAGCTTATTTTGCAACAAAGACACCTTAGATATACATAATGTTTATTCTTTTTCGTATCTACATGATTTGCCCAGCACAGCCAAGTGGATATTTATTGCATTGCAAAAGATCAGCCAACGTTGTGGCCCCTCAAAAAAAGCAATTTTCGGTCTGTGTATTTGTAATTATCTTTTCTCCAGTTGGCCGGGACACAATCAGTTTTGTCCACAGTCGGACAGTCCAGTTCCTCATCTTTACATTGATACCAAACTTGAAGGGTAAATTTTAGGAGAAACGGTTTTGCCCCAAATTAACTGCGAACATGCGCAAATCACAGTGGTGAATTTTCAGTCTGGTTGTAGCTACCCAAGCACACTACCCTGCGGACGGACCCAATTTTTATACATTTCACATTGTGTCACAGACCTCATTTCCTGGTACAAGAATCTGAATGGGTGCGGCTGTCACATGCAATATAATAAGTGGCATGATGATAATCAAACGCACATAGACACAGAGTTTTAGTACAAAGTAAGAGTTTTTAAGATTCATCATATTTTGAGTCAATCTGTTTCGAACTCCTGGTCCGAACCTGGGTTCGAACGGTGGAACCCAGCCGGTACGTTCCATGTTCGTGCCGAGGGGGGCAGGCCTAATGTTGCAAGTTCAACCAGCATTTGGAAAAGATGATATAACTAACGCCTCAAGTCTTGCCGTCGCAAATAGATTTCGGGAAGCCCACCAAAATAAAACTAACATTATCCAGAAGCCAGAATAAGTAGGATTCATGTGCAAGCGTAATGATGTCAAAACATCATGTCTGAGTTTTGTAAAGCATAGTGAAAGATCAGTGTGTGCGGTTTCTCATTCGAAAAAAGATGCCGGGGAATTTGACATGGCTGTAGTTTTTTGGGGGGCAAAACCGTTTCTCCTAAAATTTACCCTTCAAATTTGGTATCAATGTAAAGGTGAGGAACTGGACTGTCCGACTGTGGACAAAACTGATTGTGTCCCGGCCAACTGGAGAAAAGATAATCACAAATACACAGACCGAAAATTGCTTTGTTCCGAGGGCCACAACGTTGGCTGAACTTTTGCAATGCAATAAATATCCACATGACTGTGCTGGGCAAATCCTGTAGATGTGAAAAAGTATAAACATTATGTAGGTCTGAGGTCTTTTTGTTGCACAACAGGCAGTTGTTTATACGCATGCAGCGGGGTCAAACCAGGACAAACTGCGTTCTGGCTCATGACCTGTCCAGAGAAGGCTGCGCAGAACGGATGCGCATAGAGCTCTGCGGTTCGCCTGCAAATACGAAATTCTGAAAGCAACGGATAAAGGTGAACTAGCGTTACCATATTGTACCCAGAGCATGTATATGTTTATAGGGGCAGGAAAGTGGATGTTTTCAAAATCATTTTATAATGCCACTTAATGTTCTTTACTAGGGATGGGTACGGTGTACCTGTACAAAACCGGTTTTTCTCAGTGGACCGGTCCAGAAATAACGGACCTGAAAAAATCCGGTGGACAGGACGTTGGACCGATTGGAAAATGAACAGATTATATGGACAGGCATTCAGACGTTTTTTTGGCCTACCTGTCGACGAAAATAATTGGCGAAATAGAGTAGAGTCTATAATAATTTCTGCCAACTTTTACAGTCAATTGTACCGAGGCAGTTCGCTTTGTACTATTTTAAAACGCCAGTGGGAGTCGAATACTACACAAAACAGATTTCTTTGTAGCAAAATGGACCAATGTTTTGAGTATTATTCATTCACAAGTTTTCACATACTGAATCAGGTCCAGGTTCAGATCCGGACCTGGACCTGAACGTCTGGACCTGAACCGGACCTGGACCTGAATTTTCTCTATCGGTACCCACCCCTAGTCTTTACACTAAACACAAACATCGTCATAGTCGCCGGAAAGGAAATGATAGGCCAATGATGTACCTTCGTCAAAGTAGAGGAACACTGCTGCTGATGGGATCCGGCGTCTGGGGTCAGTTAGTGGTTCTCCGGACTCAGCATGATAACGACTGAAATGGACCACTCCTTTGCTGTACACCTTCTTGGCTTGGTACGGAGGCTTGAGAATCAGCTCAACGGTGCACCTGTTGCAGTCCGCCGGTGGAAAGTAGAAGTTGATACCACCTGAAACATCTAGGGGGACGCCAATCACTTCTTGACTTTCGTCAAACTTGGCATCTATCCTTTCTTCCTTGCCCATGACGATGCGTTGTTGAAACGGCGCAACCTTCAACATGTTGGCAGCTTGGAAAAAGTCTGTTGGATCATCGTCTTTGTGAACACACATGAGGTGGATGTTGTTGTTGTCTGCTGTTGCCTTATTTGGGTTTATGATGAGGAACACTTTGTCTTCGGTGTATCTGTTCCAGCACACCTGGAATGCCTCAGTTGCATCTGCAGATGCGGATGTTGATGAAACATTTGACTCTCCCGAAGCACTTTCTTCTGCTACCCCTTGTTTGGATGCCTCACCCTGGTGACCTGGTTTTCTTGAGATACTTTCTTCTGCCGCCGCCTCATTGGCTGTCTCATCAGGGTTCCCCGATTTTGTTGTGATAGTTTCTTCTGCTAACCCCTGACTTGCTGCGTTACCCTGGTGCCCTTGACCTCTTGTGATGCTTTCATCTGCTGCCCCCTGGTTGTCTGACTCATCAACTTTTCCCGGTTCTCTTAGGTTACTTTCTTCAGCTACCTCCTGATTGGCTGGCTCCTCCTGGTTTCCTGGACCGTCGCCACTAGAGGTAGAACTTTCGCCATCATTTCCACTTTCTTTGGCACCGGCAATCCTAACGCAGAAAAACGAAATGAAACAAAGCAAGGCGAATTATCAGATAAAGCATATCAACAATCACATTCATAATTGAATAAATGTATAAAAAGATTGTTGTCTATTACATCCTTCTACGCCCGGTCCCCAACGGCACTAGCCTATTGGGGCCCTGCTATCTAAATGCCTACAAGCGGTTACTGTGATTGTCGCCACAAACCAGCTGTCAACCAATCAGAGAATGGGCCTTTCTTGGGCTTTCTGTTTACGAAAGCCATCTCGCAAAGGCCGTTGGGAAGCTATCGGCCAATCATATGCATGTTACGTGTTATATAGCTCCATCCTCCTACGCCCAATTCCCAACGGCTGACTGCACAGATAAGGATATGCTCATTAATATTCATAAGCAGGGCGGTCAGTAACTCATCTGATTGCACGAGACAGCAGAGGTGACCACAAGGAGTTTCGACACGACTGTGGTCCCTCTGCGTAGGAGAATGGTCTATTGAGGAGCATGCCTTACCCGCAGAAGTGTCTGGTTGTGAATGTAACTGCATCTTCTGTCTCTTGAAACTCCAGCCTTAGCGAAGTCCACTGGGGATGATGTGGCTTTCTCTCCATCAGGACGACTTTGTCTACGTTGCAATCTTTCGTCTTCCAAGCCCACGGCAGGGTGACTCTCACGGGCTGTAAGAAATCTTCCTCCTGTTCCTGGTGCACGGTAAGTACCGGCGTCACAGCTGAGAAAGCGTTTGTTAAGCAGTCGTCAATGGGCAGCTTCTCGACCTTACAAAAAAAGATAAAGCGGTTAAGAAAACGATACAGCTTCTTGTCAGATTTGGAGTGACATGCAACTAAGTACATGTCATTGTAACAAAACTACAAAATGTTTTATAGTTTGTACATCTCTTACCTACACGTAAGCCAACAAGACCAACAACGCCTGAGTGCCATAGGCAAAATCATCATCAAGAGTCTACAAAGTAGACCAAAACTTTACCTCCAAGGACAGGGACCTTTCCGTCTCGACGCATCCTTCTGGAAACACGAGAGTGACACCGTCCTCTTCGAGCGTGCAGCCTTCTGGTTTGATTGTGTAGGTGTTCAGCATAACAGAGGACGACGCCTGTGGAAACGAAAGTGATATTATTTACAAAATGGCAAGAGAACAAATATGGAAGAGAACATGTGATCGTAATGGACGTTGCATTGTATCCACGCACCTTCCTTAGGATTTCTGCAGCAGTAAGACTGATTTTGGTACTGGACAGCGATTCCTCGGTCATCGGTACTTCTGTAGATGACATACCCAGCATCCCTGCACAACGTCTGCCGAGCACCTCCAGCAAACGCTCCCTGGTCCCTTCAGGATAAGCGAAGACCGGAAAGACCAGGTTCTTGTTCTGCACGGGGAACTCGTACCCGAGCGTAGACCAATGTTTGCCGTGGAGAGCCTGTGGCGTGATGATTGGTACGACCATTCTGGCGTTACGTTTGAGAAGATGATCCAAAATCTTGTCAGTGAAGTCATCCCCTGATTGGATGACGTCTTCGCAAACCGTGACACCGTACCTGCTGGACGACTTGACTACCTGCTCCACCAGTGGCTGTACGAGCTTGTCATCGTAGTCTCCAACGTGGAGGATAACAATGTCATTCCCTAGAAATCAGAAAGTGAATCATGAATATTTGATCGATGGGTAAAGAAAGTGTCAGGCAAATAAGCTGATAAACAAGACAGAGCTATTGAATATAGAAACGGGGGGATAAAACGGAAACATCCTCCTACGCACGGTCTACAACGGCACTAGCTGACTGCCTGTTGGGGCCCTGCTGTCTGGAGGCCCACAAGCGGTTACTGTGAGCGTCGCCACAAACCAGCTGTCAGCCAATCAGAGAATAGAACTTTCTTGGACTTTTTGTTTTCGAAAGGGATCTCGTAAGGGACTGATTGGGCGCCGATTGGCTGACTCCCATATAAGGGTAATCTCATTAATATTTATAAGCAGGGCGGTCAGTAACTGATCTGAGTGCTCCAGACAGCAGAGATGGCCACAAGGAGTTTCGACAAGATTGTGGTCCCTCTGCGTAGGAGAATGAACGGAAACTGTAGCCACAGAAGATGAGTTTGCAACAGTCATTACCTCTCTCTTCTCTGAGGAACATAGGTGCTCTCTCTGGTAGGCAAACTTCTACAGACGCGCCCAGCAAGCGACGGCACTTGTCTCCGGCATCGTTGACGGTAGCAACCAACTCATGGAACCTGCTGACGAAAGTGAGCTCGTGTCTAATTCGGTCACACTCCGCCAGATCCAGCCCTCCGCACGTCTCCATACAGTCCAGAACAGGACCGATCGTGTGGACTGCACTGATGTCAGCTGGGCTCATTGTGGGCTCTATCAGCACTGGTCCGTCACCACCAGAGTTCTCTGCATGTGTAAAGTGTTTCCATTATTTTGATGGTAGCCTCAGCCCCTTCCTTTATCAAAGCAAACAAAATGTGCCATGCAAAATGAGAAAACAAACATGGTGTACCTGCAAGGGACATTCTTTGGGCACCGCTACCATCCATCCAGACGTCGATAAAGTCTTCTGAAATACTGATGTCAAAACTATCAATTAGCAACATTACAAATAGTACAGTAATAGGACAGAACACAGAAAGTGATCACCAGACACACTCTTGCATGTATGGGCTAATCAATAATAATAATAATAATAATAGCTTTATTGCACAACAATTGTACGGGGTACAAAGTATGGCATCTACATAACTACAGTTCTATAACTTAACGCTTATCTAACTAATACAGAAGTTGAAAGGGTGTGATTTACTAAAAAAAACATGAAAGTATAATTGGCCTCACCGACTGGACCTCATTGCCGCTTCTTGCTCGATGTCAGAGAGCGGATGGAATGATAGTTTGCCAGCTCCTTCATCTGACTCCTCCTCAAAGCACCAGTCATACTGGATGGAGGGAATCCACTTCTCCTTGATCTCGAAGAGACAACTGCTGAGGAACTTTCTCACGGGAAGGCCCTGTGTGAACACTGCCTTGTTTTCATCTTCTGTCGACAGAAGCTCCACCTTCAGATAGTGCTTTACCTTGGTTACCACGAACTGTTGCTTTGCATCATCGGTAGGAAAGCGGCCGCAGCCTGCGAACACCTGGGACTCTTCAAGACCGAACCTTCGCACACAGATTGCTTGTAGACGGTAGAACATGCCACTGGGTAGGAACGTGTTGTCGAATTCGACATACAGAGGGTACTGGAATCGGCTCATGTGCCCAGGATACAAGATGCTGTCGTCAGGCTTTGCGGCCAAAAGAGATGGTACGAAGTAGATCTCTTCTTTCTCAGGCTCATGCGTTGTCTCATCAAAGTCACCGATCGGCGTGGCGTTGCAGATGAGGTAATACTTCTCCATCAGTCGCTTCAGGAAAGGCTTGTTCCGGAGTAGGAAGGGTTTCTGCATCTTCTGATCTGCTTTGGTCCAGATGATTGTCAACAACCTGTCGCTGAGGATCCCTTCGTTCTCCAGCCTCCTCCACATCTCTGCGACCTCCCCACCCATGCTCCTGTCTTGTTGGTATTCAGGAACGGTAATGATGGTCTTGAAGACGTCAATCATCACCTGGGGACGAAGGGCCACGTGATCACGGAGTACGGGTTCGTTGATGAAGATGATGTCACCAAGGTCGTGCAGGAAGGTCAGGATATCGGCAACATGACTGTCGTCCGTGATGCCCACGTCATCACTCAGGGCCAGATCTACAGCATCTTGGAAAGGGCAGAATGGGTCGTCCTGTCCCCTCTTGTCCATCAGTTTGGACTTCAGATGAAGCCAGGTTATCGGCACCTCCTGGCCCATGTACCACTGAGACTTCGCCACCTCACGGAGGTACTCTCGGAGCTCGTCAATGTCGCTGTTGTCCTTGCTGAAGTTGTCGATGACAAAAATCTTTGGTAAGACGTGTTTGCCGGCAGCCATATCACTGATGTGATCAAGTATGTCTTTCTTGTACTGCTCAATCTCAGACTGAAACCAAGAGCATAAATTCAGCTGATGAAGAAATATTGATAGATTTAAGAAATCAACGAAGGCCAATTCATTCAGATATTGATACAGGTGAAAGCTCCCTGGAAACACAGCCTCAACCTCTATTCGTGTCTAATTGAAATTGAGAAGATGAACAAAGACCTAAGTGACGAGACCTCAGAGTAAGTAGTGATATCTTCCATGGCATGAACCAAAGGTTGGGTCAACTTTGAAATGAGAAATATAAGATCTAGGAAAAGTTCAACCCATAATTTTAGATTTTCGAAGAATTCCATATAGGGTTATGATTAAGTGAAAAATAAAATAATGGGGTGGAGAATACCTTGGTGACCATGTCCTTGCGTGTGAGGACCAAGACGATAGGTGGTTTGTCCTTCCGTTTGTGCACCAGTCCGTGTGTGCGGACTGAGTTCAGCCAGTGGTCCAGGTAGTCTGAACAGGCACGAGATAGTTTATTTTGGTCTCACAATTTCAAAAATCATGCACCAGGATATTAAAAGTAATTCAAGTTCTATTTTAGCCCCTATGTTCAGACAAACGTTTAAGCCTCCTTCACACGGGAGCAAGAATCAGCCGTAATGCTGTCGGAATGAAAATTGTTTCTATTCCTCGCAATTCCTGGCAATTCGTAGTGTGTTCCAGAAATTCTCACTGCATTCCAGCTATTTGTGCCCGTTTCTTTTGACTGGCTCGATGTTAAAAACTGTCAAGGTGCATTCGAACTGGAGAAATATTGAATGGCGTTCAAAGTGGATTCTGACTATTTTAACTGCAGTATGACCGCATTCTACGACATTCCAACATTATTCGAAACATTCATATCTCATTCGATGGAGAATCAAAACAGCAAGCCACTTCGAATCCTGCCCGAATGTGGCCAAAAGAATATCTGGAAATGGAATGCAGTGAGAATTTCAAGAATACACTACGAATTCTCAGGAATAGAAAAGAATTTTCATTCTGGCGGCATTTTGGCTCATTCATTCTCGTGTGAAGGGGATATAAGGTCAATTTGGAATTCCCACTCGGAATGGCCCCGAATGTGGCACGAATTTTGCAAATACTTCATTCCGACTAGGTCTGCCTGATTCCTGCTAATTCGGCTTCAGTGTAAAGGCCCTATTACCGTCATGATGACGTGATATTCAAGAGAAGCGGTATGTACCTCTTCCAGTGACGAGGTTGTCCGCTGATGCCTTGTAGTCCAGATAAGGAACTGGGTCTGACAGCTTCTGCAGCAGTGACATGACCAGGATGTAGATCCCGCGGGGGGTGAAGAAGCACTGGTGCGAGCCGTAGTACGTGGCCTGGCCGCCGAAGTCCCAGATGGAGAGACGCGGGTGTTCCGCTGTTCCTAGCTGCTCCTCGGTGATGCCACCTTGGAGTCTCTCTTTGGCCTTTGTTATGACGTCATCAGGAATGTCCTGTGTTTGCTGCTGTACCGTGTCATCACCTTGAAGTCGCTGTTGGTTCTGTGATTGTTGTGATGTATCCTTGCTTGCACTTTCTGTTCTACCTGGAACCGAATCTTTAATGTTTTCATTGATCTTAGTACCCAAAAATATCAAATGTAAAGAATGTACCTGGTACGGTCCTCAAGGTAGTAACTTTCAAGGTGGTAATTTTTGGCTTCTCTTTAGGAACTACCAACTAAAGTTGCTATTGGTAAAAAAACCCATCAAAGTACAGCCTTGAATATAAACAACTTGTTTTTGACTACGCTGTCCAGGTCTACGTTTCTATTATGCATTTTTAATTGAGAAATGTAGAAAAAAAACGTTCATCTTCCAGCGTTGCAGTCTGTTGACTTTGTGTCGGTTCATTACTTTTACCTTCCAGCTTTGCAGTCTGTTGACTTTGTGTCGGTGTCTCCTCTTTCAGTGGTTCCATTTGCTGCGTCTGGAAGGTCTGCTTCCCTGTTTCTTCTTGTACTTTTTTAATTCCAGCTTATGTGAACAAAATAAAATGAGTAAGAAATCATCGGTACTATGTCTCCTTAAATGTTTCTAGAAATGTAACCATAGCAATGCGAATGGTCATGTAGAAACTGTACAAAGGCGTCATCTTTCTCGCACAACTTCTTGTCGCCCACCTAACCCTCTGCGTTGATATTTGTGCTCTGTGCATGTATCATGTTATGATAAATGTCATCACCAACCTTCTTGTTTCTCCGCTAAGCGTTCTGCCATAGTTTCCTTGAATTCATCTGGCTCCTCTGTAAGCAAAGAATTCATGTGTTGCACTTTGTCGTAATTGTTTGATTTTCAACTTGGACAATTTGTTTGTAATATAGAGTTTTCAAGAACATGTGAGATATCTAAAAAAACAAGTACATATTATGGCGTAGCATGTGGTCAAAGGCCCAGACAGCAATCAAATTTCAAACCTTTCGCCTTCCGCCAAGTCGTGGTCATCACGCTCGGGGAAATCTCGATGCCATCTGTTATCGGTTCATCCTCCACAGCCTTCTCTCCAGTCAGCCTCCTGACGACACAAGTCTTCCCGGATCTGTACTGACCAACCACGAGCCCGCGCGTGTTGTGCACCGGTCGCGCCCCCTGGTGGCAGGCCTGGGAGTACAGCTGCTGCATACCAGGGCCGCGCAGTTGTATTTCCAGTGGAACACTGCTGTCTTCTGTTTGTCTGTTGTTTCCCTTCACGGTACATATAAAGCAGACTGGTTAACGTTCTTGATATGATAAAAGCTGTTTAATATGTATGCCATACGTACATGTATGTGATTAGGATTTTTCATTCTGAAGTCTTAACGTTAAATCACTCAACACTCACTCACCCATTCACTCACTCACTCACTCACTCACTCACTCGCTCACTCACTCACTCACTCACTCACTCACTCACTCGCTCGCTCGCTCGCTCACTCACTCAGAAAGTGACCGCGCTGGTCGTAGGGGCTTCACGAAAGCCAGCAGCAGTGATCCATTGAAAATGCGGGCGTAAACTTAGCCCGCTGACCTATTGTAACTGTGTGTGACGTTTAACACCCAAAATGCCTGTCATAATAATCAACCCTTACCACATCCCTACTTTTCACCCGTTTTCTAGCCTCCAGGAGGAGTTCAGCAACACCAACATGTCCTCCTGAAGTTGCTTTCTGAAGCGGCGTGACTCCATACTGTGACAGTAAGCAATAGAGATGATGTAGAATAGCAAGTGTACTCATTATCATATTAAACACGATGTGTGTGAAGTTTAACGCTAAAACATATTGAATCACCAGTAGTAAGCAATAATCCTTACCTCATCCCTACTGTCCACCCGTGCCCCAACCTTCAGGAGGAGTTCAGCAACACCAACATGTCCTCTTGAAGCTGCCGCGTGAAGTGGCGTGGATCTAGCCTGTGTCATTTAGAACATTTTGCTCATAATACACTTTTGCTGGTCATTTCGTTTTGTACTGGGTCGCTTGACCGGGGCAATAGTCAAAAAGAAATGGCCAGCAAAAGTGTATCATGAGCTAAAAAAGACAGGAAAACGCTACATATGAATTATTCGAAGGGTCAAAACAGGAACCGGTGACACAGTCGATTCCAGCTTTAAATAGTCAAATTTAGTTTATATTTCATTTTCATACAGTACTGAGAAGAAATTTGATAGCCCTGCACTCCCATTCCCATATCACTTTATTACAAGTTAATTCCTGAAGGCTAATTGTAAACAAAGTAAAAAAGTTGTATACATTATAATAATTGTATACTTAACAAAGAAGAAAAATGATATCTAAAAGGGAAATAACATCTATTCTCATACATATAATCTACTTCCACTTTAGCTATTTAATGCGTTTGACTTCATGCAGTGCGAGATGAATTGTCCAACATTTTCATAGATAAGGGGGGTGGACGACTGAAGCTAAGGGCACAACCAGCCGTATGTGTTTTTTCGTCAGGACGTTCTCTTGGGAGGCCACGTCCGCCACGTTTTTCTGAAAACTCATTACTTTAAGCAACCGTCACTAGCATGTGTATGTGATCTGCATGCTTTGAACGGTTGCGTACATCTTTCGTTACGCAAGTGGTGAGTTGTACGTCTGTACCGTATGCAGACCGTAATTATCAATTACACGTGTTGCATGCGTACCTCTTCCTACTGTCTGCACTGTCTCTACTGTCTGTACGGGGCACACGCGTCGCCCGTACTGGCTCGTACGGGGGGAGGGGGGGGGTGCTTGGGTTGAATCCACAACCTGAACGTATGGAAAGTTTTTCATGCACTTAACGTTCTACGGCGCGTCTGCGTGCCCCCGAATTCGTTGGGTTCCGTACGATGTCGTACGGAGGCGGTATTTACCGAATACGGATCCCAAAAGATTGCCCGCGGTTTTGTACGTAGGACACAGTTGCACGTACGGGTTGAGCCCTTAGCTCTAAGCAAGAGGATTGTTCGTTTGTTGGTCGGTGCTTGGGATAGTTTTGTTTATTTCAAACAAAAATTCTTCTTCCAGAATTGTCTTGTGAACATTGGCAAATAAAATGTCGTTAGATATAAATTAGGTTTAGATGTTCATTGCAACGACCCTAAATGTTTTGTCGCCATATATAAACAGACAGTAGTAGTGATAAACAGAAAATCACTAATTGCTTTCATTCGTTGGAGTAGAGCTAGCCCCGATAGATTATTAGACAACGGAAGACTTCGTAACCAACCAAGAAGTCAGCATCAGGATTGACTCCCTCCGCTAACAGCTGCTTCACTCTGTTCGTGTCTCCTTGCCCTGCAGCCATCCACAGCGCCTGTAGAGACAACAAACATCAGGAACAACTGTTAACATTTATTCAAGAAGCGCAGCTTTCAGCAAGTGGAACATCTACATGTACATCCAAATTCACTTGTTCCATTGCGGGAACTTTTTTGACACATGCATAGACACACACACATACACGTACAAAACACACACAGAAAACACACATATATAGACACTCACACACATGCACATACACATATAAACACACATAGACACGCAAACACACACCTACACGAACACATACAAACACACATGCACACACAAACACACATAGGCACGCGCAGACACACAAACTCACACACACACACACTAACACACACACACACACACATACATACTTGCATACGCTGCAGCCACAAACAGCGCCAGCAGTACGCTCACTCGGTGGTTTATTGGGTGGTTATCGCACCTGACCAGGGATTATCTCACCATATACACCTCAGGCCGGGGCATTAACCCTTTAATATTACATCGATTAGAACAACAATTACAGCAAAAAATGGCATCATCGCGCAACTGAGTGCAGAAGACATGCGAGACTACATACGAATGCAGCCAACGGAACATAGAGATATCTTTACAGGTGCGAACACTCATCAGGTCACAGAGTAATAAAGAAAGGTGAGCTACTTATACGGCCTCATACATACGTAGCTTGTGGCCAAGCTAACTAGAGAGACTAAGAGAGGAGGTTTATGCTACAGAACTACTGACCACCCGGGTTGGTCGTCTTTATTCATCCCCATATCAAGGTATGTGGTGAGATAATGTGGTGGGAGAGGCCCGGTCTGCCTTAACACCACAGACGACAAACGACTCAGAAACACCACAAACGACCACAAACGACTCTGATATGCAGTGTATATGGGTCAAAAACCTTGTGTGGCGCTCTGGAGACATTCTTTATACATTTATGAATTTAAAAAAATGCAGCAAGTCCTACGTATTCACCAGTTATATCGAGTTAGTCCGCCGGTTTCAAGATCGAAGCGATTCTTTGCCACCATGTTGGATCGCCCGTGCTAGGAGGCTGCATGGGGAAGTTCTCGATACCTTCAACGGCTCCATAGACGACAGGACGACAAAACTATAGACGCTGTTGGTTCATAGATTATAGCATACCGCAATTCTACCATTGTCAACTTATAAAACTTGTATACTAAGTGTTTTAATTTTCGGCCTCAAATGCAAGCAAGCACGATCCAACATGGTGGCCAAGAATTGCTTTAATCTTGAAACCGGACTAACTCAAAATAACTGGTGAATACGTAGGACTTGCTGCATTTTTTAAATTCATAAATGTATAAACAATGTCTCCAGAGCGCCACACAAGGTTTTTGAGTGCCACACAGTGCATATTAGAGTCGTTTGTGGTGTTTCTGAGTCGTTTGTGGTGTTTAGGCACACCCGGAGAGGCTCAGAGGAAATCACGTACACAGTTTGTTGAAAGATATTTTCTTCCCAGGCCAGACACATGTAATCTCCGAGCAGATCCTAAGGTAGCATAAGATAGTATCAAAAGCTGCGAGAAGAGTGAAGCCGGCGTAGCCAAACACACTCCTAGGCCTGCTTCACTCTTCTGACAGCTTTTGATACGATTCAAAGTGAAGCAACACTGCGGTCGTCACGTCGCCGATTGAATTGGCGTTCAAATTCACTTCGCTGCCGCGTTTGTAAAGCTAAGGGCACAACATACCGTACGTGCAAGTACGTGCTGTCTAGGTCATAAAACGTAGGTAATCTTTTGGGATTCGTTAGTGGTAAGTATCGCCTCCGTACGTATACGAACCGACGGATTTTGGAGCACAGACACGCCGTAGATTTTTACGTACAGGCAAAACTTTGTGTCCCTTCGGGAGGGGGTTTCGCCCCCCCCCCCCCCCCCCCCCGGTACGTGCCAGTACGGGGGACGCGCCTGTCCTGTACAGCATGACGTACGGACAAATTACACGTAAGGTGGGTTGTGCCCTTTGCTTAGATAATTATGATCGTTCTTAATTTTGACTACGGCGGAGTGTGACTCCAAGTCGACTAGAAACTCACTCACTCACTCACTCACTCACTCACTCACTCACTCACTCACTCACTCACTCACTCTCTCACTCAGAAAGTAACTGTAGTGGTCGCATGCGCTTCACGAAAGCCAGCAGCAGTGATCCATCGAAAATGCTTGGGTAAACTCAGCCTGTATTGTAATTGTGACACCTCAACATGTCAAACGCCTGTAGTAATCATCAATCCTTACCCCATGCCCACTGTACACTCGTGCTCCAGCCTTCAGGAGCACTTCAGCAACACCAACATGTCCTCTTGAAGCTGCATAGTTAACTGGCGTGGCTCCAAACTGTGAATGTAAGAAATAGAGATGATGTTAGATATAGCAAGTGAAGCATTTCCATTATAAAAATAAAGTAGATATATGTGAAGTTTAACATGCCATCACCAGTAGTAATTATGAACCCTTACCCGATTCCTACTGTCCGCCTTTGCTCCAACCTTCAGGAGGAGTTCAGCAACACCAACATGTCCTCCTTCAGCTGCCCCGTGAAGTGGCGTGTCTCCAAACTGTGACAGTAAGGAATAGAGATGATGTTAGATTGCAAGTGAACTCTTTATCATATCAAACACAATGTGTGTAATGTTTAAAACTCAAACATGTCAATCGCCTGTAGTAATCATCAACCCTTACCCCATCCCCACTGTCCACCCGTGCTCCAGCCTTCATGAGGAGTTGAGCAACACCAACATGTCCTCCTGAAGCTGCTTTGTGAAGTGGCCTGGCTCCAGACTGTGACAGTAAGGAATAGAGATAATGTAGAATAGCAAGTGAACTCATTATCATAACAAACACTATGTGACTGTGTAACGTTTAACACTCAAACATATCAATCACCAGTAGTAATAAACAACCCTTACGCGATCACTAATGTCCAACTGTGCTCCAGCCTTCAGGAGGAGTTCAGCAACACCAACATGTCCTCCTGAAGCTGCCTTGTGAAGTGGCGTGGCTTCAAACTGTGACAGTAAGGAATAGAGACGATGTTAGATAGCAAGTGAAGCTTTTCCACTATAAAGAATACGGCAAATATGTGTGAAGTTGAAGACTCAAACATGCCATCATCAGTAGTAATTAAGAACCCTTACCCGATTCGTACTGTCCAACCGTGCTCCAGCCTCCAGGAGGAGTTCAGCAACACCAACATGTCCTCCTGAAGCTGCATTGTGAAGTGGTGTGGCTCCAGACTGTGACAGTAAGGAATAGAGATGATGTTAGATAGCAAAGGAGGTCTTTGCCATTATAAAGATAAAGTAGATATGCGTGAAATCTAAAACTCAAACATGTCATCACCAGTAGGAATTAGGAACCCTTACCCCATCCGTACTGTCCAGCTGTGCTCCAGCCTCCAGGAGGAGTTCAGCAACACCAACATGTCCTCCTGAAGCTGCCGCGTGAAGTGGCGTGCCTTCCAACTGTAACAGTAAGGGATAGAGATGATGTTAGTTAGCAAGTGAAGTCTTTGCCATTATCAGAATCTTTGTTTGGCTCACTTTTGCTGGTCATTTTTTTATTACTGGGTCGCTTGATCGGGGCCAATGGTCAAAAGGAAATAGCCAGTATAAGTGTATCATGAGCCAAAAAAGACGGAAAAAGGTCAAAGAGAGCCCGCTATGGAGGCTAGTAAGAAGGCTACCCCAAACATCCTTAACGCTAAACAGGCGAGGCGATAGACAATCAAATATGACAATCAGCAGGGCCTGAGAAGATTCGAAATATCACAACTTCATCCAACCTTGGCAACTCTTTTCATTTCCACCTCAATCCGTCGTTTTCCTCGACTCTACCCAGATATAACTGCAAACTGGAGTGTTATTAATACGTTACATATGAATTATCTGAAGGTTCAAGACAACCGCCATAGGACCGAGTGACACAGTGAACAGTGTGCCGATTCCAGCTTATTCAAAATAGTCAAATTTAGTTTGTATTTCATTTTCATACAGTGCTTAGAAGAAATTTGATAGCTCTGCACCACCCCTTCCCCATATCACTTTACTCAAGTTTATTCCCGAAGGCTAACTGTAAACAAAGTAAAAAAAAATGGTATACATTATTGTATACTTAACAAAGAAAGAAAAATGAGATTTAAAAGGGAAATAACATCTATCAAAATCTACTTCTACTTTAGCTATTTGGTGGGTTTGACTTATTTTCCGTGTGCAGGGCGAGATGGATTTTCCAACATTTTCATAGAAAAAAGGGTTGGACGACTGA
>NC_049996.1:3457143-3466944 GCF_000003815.2 Branchiostoma floridae
GAGCTTACCCTTATATGGGCAGTCAGGCGTTGGAATATTAATGAGCTTACCCTTATATGGGCAGTCAGGCGTTGAGAATCGGGCGTAGGAGGATGGTGCTATGTAAGACGTAACATGATTGGCTGATAGCTTCCCAGCGGCCTTTGCGAGACAGCTTTCGACAACAAAAAGCCCAATACCTGGGGGTAGGGCCTGGGATAGCAGGGCCCAATAGGCTGAGCAGTCAGCTAGCCGTTGGGACCGTGCGTAGGAGGATGAGGTAAACTAGCGTTACGCCGTTTCGTTACGTATGATTTCAGTCTTATTAACTCTTCAGTATCAGTTCATCTATCATAGGTGAATGACAAACTAACTTTGTGCAGTTTTCTTTAAAAAGTAAGCTGTAACTTACTGTTACTTTCTGCGCCGAAGACGCCAATGACGCAAATTAAAACTGTACATAACGTTAGAATTTTGTCTCGTTGACTTAGTCTACTTCATCTATTAACATGTGGGTTAATTAATGCAAACATTTCAACAATTTCGGCGTGCTCGTTTCCGTCTTTTTGTACAACTTGATATAGCAACAGTATAATGCAATTTTATTCTCGGACGACTGCCAATATTATTCATATTTATTGGCAATGATTTGCTCGGTCACTGTTGTTGTCTACCACCTTGCGATACATTGTAAAATTACCGACAGGTGTTACATATTCACGAGTATAACATTCCTACGGTTTCTTTTCTTCCTTGCTCCGTCCTGGCTACACAATAAATCAACTTGATGGTGTTACATGAAAATATAGAAAACCTGTTAAATCAGCCAGCTAAACCTAGAGAAATGAGTCATTCATGATGAACACGTGAGCCTGTATACCCCTGTGAAACAATGGACTGTTCCATATGACAGAGGACTCGGGCATTTGAGGCCGGCTATGCCTAAATACACTAGTAGTCTATTCTGTTATACCAAACACTATTTTTGTCACAAGAAGTCTAAGACGCAGGGTAAGGTACACGCATACCTGCGTAATCGACGCCAAGTCTGTCTTGTTTTTTGTCAGTCCTTCAGTGTCTTGTGTGAAACATTACAACATTGTTTTTGGAGTGTTTGTATGTTCTATGTGTGCGCGCACGCGTGCATGCGTGTATGTATGATTTTTGCTGTAATATGATTCTGAAGAAGAAAAAACTTTGATATTTGATAGATGTAAGAATCTTAAGTTATATGCTATGAAGATTAGGTAGCGTGTGCAGGTTGACAACGCGAATAAAGAGAAATATCTAAAGTATTTCATACAAATCGACAAATGTACATATATTTCATACAAATCGACAAATATACAGTCACATATATTTCATACAAATCGACAAATGTACATGTATTTCATACAAATCGACAAATGTACATATATTTCATACAAATCGACAAATATACAGTCACATATATTTCATACAAATCGACAAATGTACATGTATTTCATACAAATCGACAAATGTACATATATTTCATACAAAATCGACAAATGTACATATATTTCATACAAATCGACAAATTTCATACATGTCGACATTTTTTAGATACTGATATTGAAATGTCATCTGTTATATCAGTCCTTCCGCTAATGTGATGTATTTCAAAGAAGAAAATGTAGAAAAACAAAACGTTATGCATATATTTTCCGTTCTGTGAATTATGAACACATTCTTAGCAATCAGTTTATGTCTTGAGAGAACTTAACAGCATTTTCTCATTCGTCTGGCCGGAACATTCTTAATAGCACAAGTATTTACAAAAAGTAACGATATCTGTCTTTTAACGACATTTATCTGAAAGAGAGTTGTACTCGGTACACTTGCGAATCACCAATTTACAATATATTTGTCCTTACAAGATACTTCAGCGCTTATAAAATCATGTGGTGTGTATTAAAATTTACCCTTGGCAAAATCTAAAGGGTCTGTTGTGCGCTTTTGAAGAGCGCTTATTGGAGATTCTTGACGGAGAGGAGCAAGGCGTAAGCACTAAAGCTAAGGGCACTACCCGTCATACGTGGAAATACGTGCTGTCTACGTGCCAGAGCGTGGGCAATCTTTGGGGATCCGTAAGTGGTAAGTACCGCCTCCGTACGAATCCGTAGGGAATCCGACGGATTTTGGAGCACGCAAACTCGCCGTAGAACTTTAGATTTAGTGCAGGCAAAACTTTGTGTGCCATAGGGCTGCGAATTCGCCTCCCGTTCGTATACATACGTGCCAGTACGGGCGACGCGCCTGCCTGTACAGCCTGAAGGTTTTCAGAAATGCGTGGCGGACGTGGCCTCCCAAAAAACGTATGGACAAATTGCACATACGGCGGGTTGTGCCCTTACCTTTAAGCAAGTAGGCAGGATCGCTTGGCTGTATCATTTTCACAATTCTCTGCATTTCTCTGTATCTGCATTCGATACGGACGTTGGACATCTGCTAGTTTGATGTGGTGGCTCAAAAGTTATTGTAACAGTGGGATTAATTCAAGTACCGCCAAACGACCATGCCAAATGGCTGTCAGTCTTCCGTAGCGTAGTGGTTTGCGTTGCTGGGTTTGTGATCTAACGGCTGTTGACGTGGTCAGTTTGGCAGCGCTTGAACCCCACCGTTACACTATCAATGATTCTTTATCATCTTTTATGTGTAGAGTCACCGAAGTCACTCGAAGATTCCCGCTAGTCTGAGGTATCTGAGGAGAGGAAATGGTGACAATTATTGTATCAAAAACAAACCTTTTATAAACAATGGCCGCCATGTTTTGACCAGGGAGTAAAACAACAGTAAAATCGACAGCTCTACTTCAAATAACCAGCAAACTATCAAAAGGTATCTCAAAGATTATAATGCATTGCTGTTATCTAACAGCCAGTATTAAATCTACGGACAATAGGTGTGAAATATTCCTCCCTGCCCCTCGCGTGCCACCAGTTTAGTGTTAATTAGTTACTCTGCATCTGAAAGAACCGACTTCATGGGCGTTGACCTCGCTAGAAATCTAGTTCATGGGGTTTAGAGCTGAGCCTCCCCCCCCCAAAGAAATTGCTTGAAAAAGTTTGAAAGGCATGAACAAGTTGTGACTGACATACCTTTCAACCATCCGAAGATTCTGAAGAGTCTGAAACGACAAGATGGTGAAATTTATTAAAATTATTTCATCATAATCATTTCATAGAAATTGAAAACCATGTTCTGACGCAGGCATTAATTAAAAAACAAATCAGAACAAAAGAAGTGTTCTATCTGCATAACGTGACGTCACGACAGCAGTAGATTGTTCATTCCTTGACAAAGACTGATGCTGTGCAGTCGAAAATTTGGGTGAGTCCAATTTTCGTGTTGGAAATTACAGTTCAACTATTTCAAGGAAATGTGTGTTTTGTTAGTATATAACAGCTGCAGGTCCAAAGGGCTTACCTTCCAGTGTCTCCGCAACGCGCCTTTGTTCGATTTTGACGAGAGCTTTCTTCAGGGCCTGAAGAGTTGCAGCTTCTCCATCCCTGTTCCTCCATCTCCTCAGCATCTCCCAACACCTCCGGTCCTCATCTTTCTTCTTCCGCTCTATTCCATCTATCTGGTTCTCACTGAAGTTCAGCTTTCGAGCCAAGTTGTCCCAATGGGAACTGGCTCCATCAACAACTTTGTCGAAATACTTGTCCACATCAACTAGAACAAAAAACCATAAAACTCAGACAGTGGAAATTATAAGACGTTGTTCTCGAGATTCACATATTATTAACCTTTTCCGGGTTATCAAAAGAAAATTCTGATTTTTTAGGTGTTTGAAGAATAAACAGATTAAAGTAGCTGCAATAGGTCTTCTTATTTGAATGTAAGTTCATCTGCGACGGTAGTTAACATAATGATATAATTCTTTAGACTTTATATGCGTACACAAAATAAAGCGCTTACCAACAAGCTTTCGACCAGTCTTCTTATTTGGTTAATACTAGGTCATCGCGATTTTCATGGGCTTTATTTATGTGCTGTTTGGTTTGGTTTTATTTGGATCTCCATTAGTGACTAATATGTCACTAGTCCGGGTAAATGATGTAAATCACCAAATGTCTGATACGAGACGGAGGTTCGCCAGGCCTCCATCCGGGTGATTTAATTTGTAGTGAATCATCAACTCCAGACAGAAGGATTTGTACCATCGCACACCGGGGCATTTCACAAACCTCCTTCATCCATAATTTTTTAAAGTGTGATGGATCTAATTCCTTGAAACATTCATTGTTCAAGGTCCAAAACAATTTTGTTGTTGCATGTATAGATTGTACATATTCATTGAGATACGTATATAAGTATCGTGCTTACTTAGTTAACATGACTTTATCAATACCTTGCTTTGGTGGTTTCGAGGATGGGCCACTGTTGCTGAGCTGTCTTCCACGTCGCCTTTGGCTTGTCTTCGTTTCACCTGTTATCAAGGAAAGGTGACAAAGGTAATTAAGTACAACAATTTAAAGCGTTCACTCCGGTCGTGATAATTAGATAAATCATTTTTCAATAGCACGTTTCTATTTTGACCTTTGTACTTACTCTACTTTTTGTGGTTTGGCCTTCTTTACTAAGGATACGTTTCTCCTAATAAAGATGTGCGAAAAATTGCAAATGCCCAATCTAATAATAGCATCTGATCTAGCTTTCCCGTTACTCAATATGCCTTCTAAGATTCTATGCTATTTCTGTAATGACAGTTCTTCACCGCATCTTCATGACACAAATACCGGTACAAAACCGTTTTTTTCCAGAAAAAACGGACCTGAAAAAACCGGTGGACAGGATGTTGGACCTATTGGAAAATGAACATATTATATGAACAGGCATTCAGATTTTTTGGGGGGGGGGGGCTACCTGTCGACGAAAATGACAGCGAAGTAGAGTAGAGTCTATTGCCATTTCTACCAACTTTTACAGTCAATTGTACGGAGGCAGTTAGCTTTGTAGGATTTCAAAACGCCAGTGGGAGTGGAATACTACACAAATCAGATTTCTTTGTAGCTAATTGGACCATTGTTTTAAGTATTGTTCATTCACAAGTTTTCATATACTAAATCAGGTCCAGGTCCAGGTCCAGGTTCAGGTCCGGACCTGGACCTGAACGTCTGGACCTGAACCGGACCTGGACCTGAATTTCTGTACCGGTACCCACCCCTAGTCTTTACACTAAACACAAAAATTAGAAAATCGTCGTAGTCGCCGGAAAGGAAATGATAGGCCAATGATGTACCTTCGTCGAAGTAGAGGTACACGGCTGCTGATGGGATCCGGCGTCGGGGTTCAGTGACTGGTTCTCCGGACTCAGCATGATGTCGGCTGAAATGGACGACTCCTTGGCTGTACATCTTCTTGGCTGGATACGGAGGCTTCCAAATCAGCCCAACGGTGCACCTGTTGCAGTCAGCCGGCGGGAAGTAGAAGTTGATACCACCTGAAACATCTAGGGGGACGCCAATCACTTCTTGACTTTCGTCAAACTTGGCATCTATCCTTTCTTCCTTGCCCATGACGATGCGTTGTTGAAACGGCGCAACCTTCAACATGTTGGCAGCTTGGAAAAATTCTGTTGGATCATCGTCCTTGTGAACACACATGAGGTGGATGTTGTTGTTGTCTGTTGTTGCCTTGTTTGGGTTTATGATGAGGAACACTTTGTCTTCGGTGTATCTATTCCAACATACCTGGAATGCCTCAGTTGCGTCTGCAGATGCGGATGTTGATGAAACTCTCGAAGCACTTTCTTCTGCTACCTCTTGTTTGGATGCCTCATCCTGCTGGTGACCTGGTTTTCTTGAGATACTTTCTTCTGCCGCCGCCTCATTGGCTGTCTCATCAGGGTTCCCCGATTTTGTTGTCTCATCAGGGTTCCCCGATTTTGTTTCTTCTGCTAACCACTGACTTGCTGCGTTACCCTGGTTCCATTGACCTCTTATGATGCCTTCATCTGCTGCTCCCTGGTTGTCTGACTCATCACGTTTCACCAGTTCTGTTAGGTTATTTTCTTCAGCTACCTCCTGATTGGCTGGCCCCTCCTGGTTTCCTGGACCGTCGCCACTAGAGGTAGAATTTTCGCTATCATTTCCACTTTCTTTGGCACCGGCAATCCTAACGAAGAAAAACGAAATCAAACAAAACAAGGCGAATTATTAGATAAAGCCTATCAACAATCACATACATAGTTGCATGAATGTATAAAAAGATTGCTGTCTATTACATCCTCCTACGCCCGGTCCCCAACGGCACTAGCCTATTGGGGCCCTGCTATCTAGATGCCTACTGGCGGTTACTGTGATTGTCGCCACAAACTAGCTGTCAACCAACCAGAGAATAGGCCTAGCTTTCTTGGGCTTTATGTTTACGAAAGCCATCTCGCAAAGGCCGCTGGGAAGCTATCAGCCAATCCTGTTACGTGTTACATAGCTCCATCCTCCTACGCCCGATCCCCAACGGCTGACTGCCCATATAAGGGTAAGCTCATTAATATTCATAAGCAGGGCGGTCAGTAACTCATCTGAGTGCACGAGACAGCAGAGGTGACCACAAGGATCTTCGACACGACTGTGGTCCCTCTGCGTAGGAGAATGGTCTATTAAGGAGCATGCCTTACCCGCAGAAGTGTCTTGTTGTGAATGTAACTGCGTCTTCTGTCTCTTGAAAATCCAGCCTCAGTGAAGTCCACTGGGGATGATGTGGCTTTCTCTCCATCAGGACGACTTTGTCTGCGTTGCAATCTTTCGTCCTCCATGCCCACGGCAGGGTAACTCTCACGGACTGTAAGAAATCTTCCTCCTGTTCCTGGTGCACGGTAAGTACCGGCGTCACAGCTGAGAAAGCGTTTGTTAAGCAGTCGTCAATGGGCAGCGTCTCGACCTTACAAAAAGATAAAACGAAATTAGTACAGCTTCTTGTCAGATTTGGAGTGACATGCAACTAAGTACATGTCATTGTAACAAAACTACACAATTGTTTATAGTTTGTACATCTCTTACCTACATATAAACCAACAAGACCTGCAACGCCTGAGTGCCATAGGCAAAATTATCATGAAGACACAAAGTAGACCAAAAGTTTACCTCCAAGGACAGGGACCTTTCCGTCTCGACGCATCCTTCTGGAAACACGAGAGTGACACCGTCCTCTTCGAGCGTGCAACCATCTGGTTTGATTGTGTACGTGTTCAGCATAACAGAGGACGATGCCTGTTGAAACGAAAGTGATATTATGCAAAATGCCACAAAATATGTATGAGAACATGTGATCGTAATGGACGTTGCATTGTATCCACGTACCTTCCTTAGGATTTCTGCAGCAGTAAGACTGATTTTAGTACAGGACAGGGGTTCTTCGGTCATCGGTACTTTTGTAGATGGCATATCCAGCATCCCCGCGCAGCGTCTGCCGAGCACCTTCAGCAAACGCTCCCTAGTCCCTTCAGGATAAGCGAGGACGGGAAAGACCATGTTCTTGTTCTGCACGGGGAACTCGTACCCGAGCGCGGACCAGTGTCTGCCGTGGAGAGCCTGTGGCGTGATGATTGGTACGACCATTCTGGCGTTACGTTTGAGAAGATGATCCAAGATCTTGTCAGTGATGTCATCCCCTGATTTGATGACGTCTTCGCAAACCGTGACACCGTACCTGCTGGACGACTTGACCATCTGCTCCACCAGTGGCTGTACGAGCTTGTCATCGTAGTTTTCAACGTGTAGGATAACAATGTCATTACCTAGAATTCAGAAATTGAACCATGAATACTAGTATTTGATCAATGTCTAAATAAAGTGTTAGGAAAATAAGCTGTTAATCAAGACAAAGTTAGCTATTGAATATAGAAATGGGGAATAAATCGGAAATTGTAGCAACAGAAGATGAGTTTGAAGCAGTCATTATTACCTCTCTCTTCTCTGAGGAACATAGGTGCTCTCTCTGGTAGGCAAACTTCTACAGACGCGCCCAGCAAGCGACGACACACGTCTCCAGCATCGTTGACGGTAGCAACCAACTCTTGGAACCTGCTGACGAATGTGAGCTCGTGTCTGATTCGATCACAGTCCGCCAGATTCAGCGCTCTGCATGTCTCCATACAGTCCAGGACTGGACCGATCGTGCGGACTGCACTGATGTCAGCTGGGCTCGTTGTGGGCTTTATCATCACTAGTCCGTCACCACCTGAGTTCTCTGCAAGTGCAAAGTGTTTCCATTAGTTAGGTAGTCTCAGGCCAGTCCTTTATCAAAGCAAACAGAATGTGTCATGCAAAATGAGAAAACAAACATGGTGTACCTGCATGGGACATCCTTAGTGCACCGCTACCACGCATCCAGACGGCGTTAAAGTCTTCTGGAATACTGATGTTAAAACTTTCAGTTAGCAACAGTACAAATAGTACAGTAATAGGACAGTACACAGAAAGTGATCACCCTCTTGCATGTATGGGCTGATCAATGAAAGGGTATGATTTACTAAAAAAACATGTATAATTGGCCTCACCGACTGGATCCCATTGCCGTTTCTTGCTCGATGTCAGAGAGCGGATGGAATGATAGTTTGCTCGCTCCTTCATCTGACTCCTCTCCGAAGCACCAGTCATACTGGATGGAGGGAATCCACTTCTCCTTGATCTCGAAGAGACAGCTGCTGAGAAACTTTCGAACGGGAAGTCCCTGTGTGAACACTGCCTTGTCTTCAGCTTCAGACGACAGAAGCTCCACCTTCAGGTAGTGCTTCACCTTGGTCACCACGAACTGTTGCTTTGCATCATCGGTAGGAAAGCGGCCGCAGCCTGCAAACACCTGGGACACCTCAAGACCAAACCTGCGCACACAGATCGCTTGTAGACGGTAGAACATGCCGCTGGGGAGAAACATGTTGTCGAATACAACATGCAGAGGGTACCGGAATCTGCTCATGTGCCCAGGATACAAGGTGCTGTCGTCAGACTTTGCGGCCAGAAGAGATGGTACGAAGTAGAGCTCTTCTTTCTCAGGCTCCTGCGTTGTGGCATCAAACCCACTGATCGGCGTGGCGTTGCAGATGAGGTAGTACTTCTCCATCAGTCGCTTTAGGAAGGGCTTGTTCCGGAGTAGGTAGGGTTTCTGCATCTTCTGATCTGCTTTGGTCCAGATGATTGTCAACAACCTGTCGCTGAGGATGCCTTCGTTCTCCAGCCTCCTCCACATCTCGGCGACCTCCCCACCCATGCTCCTGTCTTGTTGGTACTTAGGGACGGTAATGATGGTCTTGAAGACGTCAACCATCACCTGGGGTCGAAGGGCCACGTGATCACGGAGGATGTGTTCGTTGATGAAGATGATGTCACCAAGGTCGTGCAGGAAGGTCAGGATGTCGGCAACATGACTGTCATCAGTGATGCCCACGTCACGGGCCAGTTCTACGGCATCTTGGAAAGGGCAGAATGGGTCGTCTTCTCCCCTCTTGTCCATCAGTTTGGACTTCAGATGAAGCCAGGTTATAGGCACTTCCTGACCCATGTACCACTGAGACTTCGCCACCTCACGGAGGTACTCTCGGAGCTCGTCAATGTCGCTGTTATCCTCGCTGAAGTTGTCGATGACAAAAATCTTTGGTAAGACGTGTTTGCCGGCAGCCTTACCACTGATGTGATCAAGTATGTCTTTCTTGTACTCCTCAATCTCCGACTGAAAACCAAGAGCATAGACTCAGCTGATGAAGAAATATTGATTGATTTAAATAAGTAATAAAAAAAGGCCAATTCTTTTAGCCATTGATGCGGCAAAGTGATAGCCTCCATAGCAGCTCTCTATGCC
>NC_049996.1:3467044-3486171 GCF_000003815.2 Branchiostoma floridae
CATGAAAATCCGCGATGACCTAGTATTACCCAAATAAAGAAGACTGGTCGAAAGCTTGTTGGTAAGCGCTTTATGTTGTGTACGCATATAAAGTCTAAAGAATTATATCATTATGTTAACTACCGTCGCAGATGAACTTACATTCAAATAAGAAGACCTATTGCAGCTACTTTAATCTGTTTATTCTTCAAACACCTAAAAAATCAGAATTTTCTTTTGATAACCCGGAAAAGGTTAATAATATGTGAATCTCGAGAACAACGTCTTATAATTTCCACTGTCTGAGTTTTATGGTTTTTTGTTCTAGTTGATGTGGACAAGTATTTCGACAAAGTTGTTGATGGAGCCAGTTCCCATTGGGACAACTTGGCTCGAAAGCTGAACTTCAGTGAGACCCAGATAGATGGAATAGAGCGGAAGAAGAAAGATGAGGACCGGAGGTGTTGGGAGATGCTGAGGAGATGGAGGAACAGGGATGGAGAAGCTGCAACTCTTCAGGCCCTGAAGAAAGCTCTCGTCAAAATCGAACAAAGGCGCGTTGCGGAGACACTGGAAGGTAAGACAAAAGGCCATAGAGAGCCTGCTATGGAGGCTAGCAAAGTGAAAGCTTGCTAGAAACACAAGCGCACCCCCTATCCGTGTCTAATTGAACAAAGACGAGTGACAAGACCTCAGAGTAAGTTGTGATTTCTTCTAATGCATAAACCAAAGGTTGGATCTACTTTGAAATCAGGAATATATGATCTAGGAAAACACAGGTTCAAGTCATAGTTTTAGATTGAAGAATTTCATGTAGGGTTAAGTTGAAAATAAATTAACGACGTGCTAGATACCTCGGTGACCATATCCTTGTGTGTGAGGACCAAGACGATAGGTGGCTTGTCCTTCCGTCCGTGCACCAGACCGTGTGTGCGGACTGAGTTCAGCCAGTGGTCCAGGTAGTCTGAACAGGTACGCAAACGCTTATATCAGTCTCACCATTTCAATAATCATACACCAGGCAGGCTACGAAAGGTAATTCAAGTTCAATTTCAGTGCCTATGCTCGGGCAAATTTAAGCTTTCACAGTCTAACGGTACCGGTAAGCTCTCGTTTACCGTCATAAAATGACATTCAACAGAAGGGGTACCTACCTCTTCCAGTGACGAGGTTGTCCGCAGCTGCCTTGTAGTCCTGATCAGGAACTGGGTCTGACAGCTTCTGCAGCAGTGACATGACCAGGATGTAGATCCCGCGGGGGGTGAAGAAGCACTGGTGCGAGCCGTAGTACGTGGCCTGGCCGCCGAAGTCCCAGATGGAGAGACGCGGGTGTTCGGCTGTTCCTAGCTGCTCCTCGGTTACGCCACCTTGGAGTCGCTCTTTGGCCTTTGTTATGACGTCATCAGGAATGTCTTGTGTTTGCTGCTGTACTGTGTCATCTTGTAGTCGCTGTTGGTGCTGTGATTGATGTGATGTACCCTTGCCTGCACTTTCTGCTCTACCTGGAAAGAAATCTTTTATGTTTTAATTGATCTTACTCGAAATGCAAAGAATGTGCCTGGACGATCTTCAGCTAGCCCCTTTCAAGGTGGTAACTTCTGGTTTTCCTGTAGGAACTACCGCTCGAGTATTTGGCTCGAGACCAAGAGGTCGCGGGTTCGAATCCAGCTGCCGTGTCACCGATCTTGTGCTCTTGGGAAAAGCACTTTACACGACTTTCCTCACTATACTCAGGTGAAAATGAGTACCAAGCTTCGGCTAGGGCCGTCCCATAGATAGGACGTTAAATGGAGGTCCTGTGTCTGGGAAGAGCCATACCCCGGGCACGTTACAAAAACCCCACACGTGCGATGGTGCGGTGTGAGATGGTGCAAATCTTTCCGTCTAGAATTGGTGATTCTCCACAAATCACCCGGACTCCAGGAAGAATAGTGACATATAGTCACTAATGGAGATCTGTATAACCAAATCCAAATCAAACCAAACCAAACTACCAACTCAATCTGCTACTGGTGAACGTCGTTAAGCCTCAAAGGCAGAAAACATATCGAAGAACAACATTGAATATTAACAACTTATTTTAAACTACACTGTCCAGGTCTATGTTTCTATTGTGCATTTCTAACTAATTGAGAAATGTAGATAAAAAAGTTTCTTACTACTCTCTTCCAGCGTTTCAGTCTGTTGATTTTGTGTCTGTTCCTTACTATCTTCCATATTTGCTGTCTGTAGACTTCGTGACGGTGTCTCCTCTTTTAGTGGTTCATTTTTCTGCGTCTGAAACGTCTGCTCTCCTGTTTCTTCCTTTGGTTTTTGAATCCCAGCATCTTATGTGAACAAGATGAAACCAGTAAGACATCAATGGTACTCTAAGTCTTCCAATGTTCCTAAAAATCGAACCATACCAATGCGAATGACCATGCGAATGTAGCTGCCATCCTTCTTGTCCTATATAGCTATACATACAGTATATGTGGACTATCAAGCTTTTATGGTTCGTCTTGTCGCTTGCTTGATCCTCTACGTTGACATTAGTGCTCTGTGTACAAATCATGCTATGATAGACGTCAGCGTCATTACATACCCGTTGGGGTTTTGCTGTCACTCTGCTGCTGGACTACTTCTTGGGGTTGTGACATTGTCAGCCTGAGGGTTACTGATTTGTCCCGTTCTTGTTGCTCCGCTAAGCGTTCTGCCATGGTTTCCTTGAACTCGTCTGGCTCCTCTGTAATCAAAACGTTGTGTATTGCACATTATCATATAGCCAGGGGACGTTGACAAATCAGAAGTCCCCATTTCATGTTGGTTATGACGTCATAACACATGGAAAATAATTTAACAGCATTAAATAGTTTCATTAACACACGTGTGTTAATGATTTCGGAAAGCTTGAGCCAATCAGAAAGACAGACACGCAGGACTCAATCAGAATGAGAGATACATGAATCAGAATAGCACAGAGCTAGGAGGAAAGACCTGACCCCGGAGGGAGGAATGATCATGAATACAGTTAATGAATACAGGAGTTTGCAAGTTTGTGTAGGCTATATAATAATAACGTTAATGACACGCCTGTTCCTCGGTGTACATGGTGTCATAACGCCTGGCCCTTTGCTATAACCACCTAATAAAACAAGGTGGATTCATTCGATGGTTATGGCAAAGGACCAGGCGTTATCACACCATATACACACCTCGGGGCGGGTCATTAACCCTTAATTGTTGTAGCTGAGGCTATTTTAATAATTTCATTTCCAACTATGACATTTTAAGACCCAATGTTTTGTAATATACAGTTTTCAAGAATTTGTAAGATATCTGAAAAAAAAACGAGTACCTATCATGGCATAGCATGTGTTGATATGTCCATACAGCAATCAAATTTCGGACCTTTTGCCTTCTGCCAAGTTGTGGTCATCACGCTCGGTGAAATCTCGATGCCGTCTGTTATCGGTTCATCCTCCACAGCCTCCTCTCCTGTCAGCCTCCTGACGACGCAAGTCTTCCCGGATCTGTACTGACCAACCACGAGCCCGCGCGTGCTGTGCACCGGTCGCGCCCCCTGGCGGCAGGCCTGGGAGTACAGCTGTTGCATGCCAGGACCACGCAGCTGTATTTCCAGTGGAACACTGCTGTCTTCTGTTTGTCTGCTGTTTCCCTTCATGATAATACAAACTGGTTAACGTTCTTAACATGATAAAAGCTGTTTAAAGCGTACGCCATACACACATGTATGATAATCTCCAAGCAGTAGCATATACGTACCTGATTTTCCCACAAAAAATACATGGAGTATGTATACACTGTATATAGAGCACCTGAACATGATAGTTACAGCTGCAAAGCACGCGTAGTGGAAAAATGGTACACGGTAGTGTGCTAGTATGGATATATATCAGAACATACGGGCCCTGCTTTTTCGGAGTCAAGAGCACTCAGCGGAGTTTGTGTGAACAGAAATTCAGAGTACTTATCTACCCTACTCCTGGATTTGACTTGAGTAACTTCGAAATCATACTTCTCGCTCTTGGGGTGATGTCAAGTAGCGTTTTCTTATGTCCAACTTCGAGCCGCAACTCCCGTTGAGTTAAGTAAGCTTCAGCGGAGTGTACTCCAAGTCGACTGGAAACACACTCTCACTCACTCACTCACTCACTCACTCACTCACTCACTCACTCACTCACTCACTCACTCACTCACTCACTCACTCACTCACTCATTGAATCAATCAGAGAGAAAGAGAGAGAGAGATGGTTTATTGCCCTTGACATTAAAAACTCTTGCAGCACATTAAAAAAGGCTGAATTGTCGTTTTCTTTACAGTCAGTATTTCAACCTCTAACTAGTTAACGCAATTAAAAGGATTGAGTGACAAAATAACATCCACTTGTTTACAATAACTGGTCAGTTATTACACAAAGAAACATTCACTACTGATTACAAATTACCCGTCTTGGTTCAGCAGCTTTACACAGTACGGTAATGGGCTATTAGCGAAACGAGCAGTTCTACACCGGAAGTGGGAGAGTTTGTCTTTGTTTCTTAGTGACCTGTCATGGGTATCCCCTCGTCTAGATGGAAGCCAATTACTGAATTTTTCAGAGTTGACAAGAGTTCGTGCAAACACTCTCTAAATCACTCAGCCACACACCCACACAATCACTCACTCACTAAATCACTCACTCACTCACTAAATCACTCATCCACTCACTAAATCACTCATCCACTCACTCACTCACTCACTCACTCACTCACTCACTCACTCACTCACTCACTCACTCACTCACTCACTCACTCACTCACTCAGAAAGTCACTCAGAAGGTCACCGCAGTGGTCGTATGGGCTTCACGAAAGCAGGCAGTAGTGATCCATCGAAAATCGAAAACTCAGCCTATTATAATTGTGCGTGACGTTTAACACCCAACATGTCAAACGTCTATAGTATTCATCAACCCTTATATCTAAACCCTTACCTCATCCCTACTTGCCGCCTCTGCACCAGCCTTCATGAGAAGTTCAGCAACACCAACATGTCCTCTTGAAGTTGCCTTGTGAAGTGGCGTGGCTCCAGACTGTAACAATAAGGAATACAGACGATGTACAATAGCAAGTGAACTCATTATCATAATAAACATGAATGTGAAGTTTAACACTCAAATATACCAGTCACCAGTACTTAAGCAACCACCCTTACCTGATCCTTACTGTCCACATCTGCTCCAGCCTCCAGGAGGAGTTCGACAACACCAGCATGTCCTCCTGAAGCTGCCTCGTGAAGTGGTGTGGCTCCAGACTGTGAATGTAAGGGATAGAGATGATGTTAGGTAGCAAGTGAAGCTTTTCCATGATAAAAAAATAAGGTAAATTTGCGTGACGTCACCAGTAGGAATTAGGAATCCTTACCTCATCCGTACTGTCCACCCGTGCTCCAGCCTTCAGGAGGAGTTCAACAACACCAACATGTCCTTCTGAAGCTGCCTTGTGAAGTGGCGTGCGCGTGGCTCCAGACTGTAACAGTAAGGAATAGAACAACAACAAGCATGGGCGGATCCAGGATTTTGCAAAGGGGGGGGGGGGCGCATATGCTGTTGTAGCTCAGGTCGTGGGCTGAACATTTGATATAACGTTAATAAACGAACGAACACTGATTTTTATAGTTAGCAATCACATTCAACAATCATATTTTTGGCCTGGGGGAACGGCCATCGAAACATTTTTTTTGAGCCGGGGGGAGAGCCATTTGAAAAAAAATTGCCTTAGGGGCCTTAAAAATACAAGCAAAATGTGCCCCTGAAATGCAGGAAATGAAGTTTCATGTGGTCAAGATTTCAATTTTTCTTTGGACGTCTCTAGCGACGGCTTGCGCCTCCGGCGCCCACGACGCTCCGGTGCTCGTCGCCATCAAAAATCTTTTCCCCTGACAGAAATGTCATTACATTTAGCATAGTCTACCAGCAAAGTTTATCCCTCAAAGTGCAGAAAATCCTGTTTCAGAGGGTCAAATTTCAACATTTTTCTCCAAACCTACCTTTGAAATTCTACTAGAAAGGCTATTAAACTTAGCTTAGTCTGCCAGCAAATTTGTCTGTCAAAAGTTAGGAAAGATCGTTTCAGATAGTCAAGATTTCAAAATTTTCACGGGAGAGCATGACCCCGGATCACCTAGTATTACGTCAATATAGTTCGCCCTCCCCATAAGAAATTTGCTGCAGCCGCCTCTGTCGTGTGATCCCATGTTCGCACGAAGTTTACGTTGGCTATAAAAAACAAAATTGGTATCAAATATCAATCCTGCGTGCATCGGTTCTTTGTAAACGGAATGGTTCACGGACGGCAACGGGATAAAACATTACGATGTTCACTTTCGTGACAGCGGGCTCTCTGCTGCATGCCACGTTCGGCAAGTTTGTTGGTTGGCCGAAATAACTCCAGTTTTGGAATGATTACAGCAGTATTGAAGCGGTTTTCGTTACGATATCGCTAAAATGTACCCAAGTCTCTTCCAAGTAGAACATTAACTTATTTTCTTTTGTGTAAATATCGTACATGTGTGGTGGAAAAGATCGCCGTTTTTTTTTTACCTGACCCATTTTGCACCAGCCCTCCCCCCGGTAAATATCGTCAAGTCCCTTAGCGGAGACATATCGTAAGTCTGACATTAAATTTTCAGTATGAATGAATGAATGAATGTTAAAAATTGTATATTGCGTCGCTCAGCCCACATGGGCTAATAGGGCAACAAAATAACAAATATAACGTTAATAACAATATTAGAGTCAGACAGAACATAAGCGAGTTCCGAAGGAGGGCGGGAGTATTGCCAACGTCCTGGTTACGGAACATTTTGGCTATGCCCGCAAAGACCGACGCAATGTTCAATGAGGAAGTAAAAGCGAGAGGAGTGCGCCTTGGCATTGTTGGTTAGCGGCTTTGTATTGTCGCTGCAACTTTCGCTGATTTTCTTGATTTCTTTGTGGAATTCCTTTTTTTTGTGGTCCAGCCGAATTTTTTTTTGTCCAGACAAAGGGGGGGGGGGCGCCCCCCACCCCTAAATCCGCGGATGACAAGCTTTATTGACACGACAGAAAGTACAGTGACGTTTGTATGGTCAAATATACACGGTGGTACGGTGCGATGCTTTTGTCCGCTTTGTCAGGGGAATTTACCCGCCCAAGGCACGGCGGGGTGCCGGCAGTGGCCCTGTATTCATGTCTACAGGGCAATGACCCTAATTGAAGCAGCTGCAGAATGCATTTTAGCCTATTTTCACTTTTTAGCAGGAAAATGTATTAGCCTATTTTCAACTTTTAGCAGGAAAATGTAAGAAATATTTCATATTGGTGAGACAGTGTAGGTTGCAGATGTTCAGATTAGGCAAAAAAACAAGGTTTTGGTTCATTTGTTAGGCCTGTGCTGACCCCTAATTTGAAGTGGTCAGTCCCTAAAAGGCCAGATGGCGGCAGATTTGACAGCTGCGATATGTTTCGCTGGTCAGAAAGTTTAAGAATTAGACTTTTGGACACTTGAGATAGCGGGCTGCTGTGTGGGGTGAGTTCTTATGGCCTGGAATGTTCACGGATGAGATTATGACACCCTGAACTTGCTAGTTTTTATATTATCGCCAATACAGATTTCCATTAGTGTTCACTGCTCTGCCAGAGTTTGAGTCTGAGGGCAAGAGAGCCTTTAGGGCTAATATTTCCCCTGAAACTGGTCATTTAGGTAAGAAGCAGGTTTCTGCAGACTCACTTGACTCAATATTTTTCAGTTTCTTCAATTTTAGTGTCTTTTGGCCGTTTTTGTTAGTTTTTGTATTCTTGAGGTGTACTGCAGTATGTACTCTCCTCAAATCCTTACAGGTGACTACTCCAAATATCATTTTGGTACAGATTTAGGCCCCTAAATGAAGGAAGAGTAGTCTTGTTAAGCCAGGGTGAGCAGGTTTTATAGTCGCTTACAAAGAGGATACGTTGACTTTTCAAATTCATACAAGTATAAAAGTTACACTTATACACTGCTGCTTTCAAAATACCCTATTAAATCAGACGAACGTAAGAAAGGTTACTATTGGTGACCGAACTTTGAACTTTGCAAATTTTCCTCATGGAATATTTTTCTAATTTACGTACTAAACATTTGTTGAAGTTGTAGTCAATGTTCATAGGGATAACTTTTTAGATATTCCTCTTTCGCCGATGTCTGTGAAATTTAAGATTATTCTCCAAATTTTGGGTCACATTTCCTCACATTTTCCTTTCGTATTTCCCGTGAGCCTGATTGGAGCGAACAGACGACGTCATCAAAATGGCGGCGAAGTTTCGCTCTCCAGGTCCATTGGAAGTACAGTGTGAGTAATATCCCACCTGCTTGATGGCTCCTCCATCTGCCGTGCCTTTCGGCACCTGAGTAGCTGTGATCTTCAGCCAGAGCTCCACCCTTCATTGTACGTTTCGTCCCTTCCCTCTGGTACGCCTCTGGGTGGGGGGACGACAGGGGAGACGTCTCTCCTCTGCCTCACTGCTACTCTTACTCTTCATGCTGTTTCTTTCCTACCTCAGCTCTTGTCTTTTCTTCTCATCCAGAGCCAGAAACTGGCTTTCTCCACCTCTTCAGCCATCTTTCTCATTAGTTTTTTTACCGATTGACAGTTCTTTACACATGCGAGCTAAGGATCTTCCTGCAAATCCTCTGCAACCCACTTATACGGGGTACAGTGTCGCATTCCATCCGTTCTGCTTACACTGCTCTCTGAGATCTTCGTACTTGAGCTTTTTCCTTTCAAAGGCATGCTGAATGTTTTCCTCCCAAGGGACGGTAAGTTCAATGATAAACACTGTCTTCTGGGAATCTGACCACAGGAAAAGATCTGGTCTTAATGTTGTGAAACAGATGTGTCTTGGGAAGCATAGCTGGCGTTCGAGGTCTACTGACATCTTCCACAGTCAGGATGCCTCCTTCTGGGTTGTCTCTAGTTCTTGTTGCAGCTTTCTGCCCCTGTTTGACGAAAGGTATGGAACTTTGGGCTCGTGTTAAGCTTACTCCCTCCTCTACTTTGCCTCGTTTCTCTTCCAGGGTGGCTGCTAGTAATGTTGTTTTCGTCAAGATATTCCATGACGATCAAAAGATAATATAGGCCAAAAGATTAACCTTGTGCTCTATTCGGACAGTGCACATGGCTGAACGAGTTTGTTTGGGACTTATAATGAGTTGTGTCATTCTCCATCAAAGCAGACAAGATAAACAAGATGCAACCCAATGCCACCCAATCCAGATAATTGCACGCGATTTTTAACTGAACGAGTTCGACAGTAATTTTTTTATTCAATCCTCGGAAACAAGATTCAGAAGCTGCTGTAGTTTTCAAGTTTCTTGTACATTGGCACCCCCTTCCAGCTTGTACAGTTGTAGCGCATTATGTAATATTCCGGCTAACCTATGATCGTTGGAAGCAAGACGCTTTTATCAGATAAAGCTCCTTGCTGGGAGGATCTCAGGAAATTCACGAAAAATTTGTGTCGGCACGAGGAATTGAAACACAATCGACCGGTTCACGGGCCAGGAGAATTTGTAAAGATAGATACGTTGCAAAGTGCTTGAATAACACACGTTTGGGCCGTACCACTTGGGATTAGAAATGCATGCATGTCGGTTGGTAAATACATCATGGATGCCTTCAAACCTCCGCTCACCTGCTGGGATGATTGGAGTGCTGTCGCTTCGGGAGGACGCGGATGTCATCAGACGGAGCAGCGGTCCTTAGATGTTTCAGCCCTCATCCGTTACATCCTCTCGCTGTCGGGCCCGGCAGTGGTGGCCAATCCACTACCCATCCGCTCCTCCCGGCTTCCAGCCTGCTTCTTCCCTCGTCTTCCACAGCCAACATGAGGCAGCCTCTGCTGCTTCCCCTATCCTGTGCACTGCATTCTTTCTCGCTATTCCTGTTACTCCTACTGCTGTTAGTAACTTCCATGTTGATTGGGCTGGGAAGCCCCGGGACCCTACTTCTACCGGAAACAGCCAGGACTGCCATCCCTTCTCTTTGCAACTCTGCAGCAGTTCCTGGTACTTGCTAGCTTTCCTCTCATGTGCTTCTTCACATCTCTCCTCCCACGGAACTGTGAGCTCGATCACTATGATCTTCTTCCTCTCCTCTGACCATATTACCATGTCTGTCCTCAGGTTCGTCTGAACTACTTGGAAGTACAGCCTTCTTCCTAAGTCCACTCTCATTTCCCACGAGCTCGCCTTCTGCAATATGCTAGTTGCTGCTCTAGCTGATGCTTCTCCCCCTCTTTTAGAAATGCAATAGCTGGCATGTGCCTTGTTTCAACTTGGCGTTTCTTTCTCCTCTCGACCTCAAGGATGCTTGCTAGTGTTGAGAGCACCTTGTCATGGCGCCACCGATATCTCCCCTGGGACAGCGCTACTTTGCAACTGGAGAGAATGTGCGCCATCGTACCCCTGTCGCCACATAGCTTGCACGCTGGATCGTCTCTGAGTTTCCACCTGTAGAGGTTTGTGGGTGAGGGAAGTGTATCGTACACCGATCTCAGTAGGAACGATATTCGGAATGGTTCAAGGTTCCACAGATTTGCCTAGGTGGCCTTTCTGCTTGGTAAGTTCCATCTAGTCCAGGCTCCCTGTGCTGCTAGTTCAACGGCTTTGGCTCTGCGCCCTTCTTCCTCCAGGTGTCTCACCTGCTCCTGGATCATGGCTCTCCTCTCTTTTCTATCAGCCTTGCCCCACTGCTGAAAGTGGGAGGCCCCTAGACCTTGTCGTCCGATGTTTGTAATTCCAATTATGTCTCGCAGGATCAGCATCCCTTCTGCCTGTGTGACAAGGGAGTCGGGTTTAAACTTTCTGCCTGCTCTAGTTACCACTCCTGCCTGGTTAACCTGCTTGTCCTGTGAGTCTCTAAACATCATGGCAGTTCTGCACTTTGCTACCTTGTACTCCTCCACTACCGATGACAGTGGGAGCTGTAACTGACTTGATTTGGAATAGAACCCCAGTGCGGTAAAACTCGGAGGGACACCTAGCCACTTTCTCAGGTGCTTATTGACTTTCCTTTCCACTTCAGCTACACTTGTCAGGGGAATGTCGTACACTGACAGCAGCCACATCAGCCGTGGAAATAGACCATGCTGATACAACCATGCCTTGAACTTCCCTGGCAACCCAGACTTCTCAATCCTTCTTAACCACTCCTCTGCCTGCCTTACAGTGCTGCTGACATTCTTCTTGTCTGTTAGGGACTCGTCAAACCACTTTCCCAGGCACTTGATTGGGTTGCCCACAATTGTTGGAATGGGTTCACCTTGTACCTCGAGCTAGAACCTGCTGGTTACCTTCCCTCGTCTGATCACCATGCATCTAGACTTCTTTGGTTTGAACCTCATTCTTGCCCAGGTGGCCATGTGATCCAGCTCTGACAGCATCCATCTTGCTTCTACATGAGAAGTGGTTGTTAGTGTTATGTCGTCCATGAATCCCCTCAATGGGGTCTGTCTTATTCCTGACTTCATTCTAGGTCCTTTAGCTTTTAACTTGCTGCTGCTTCAATGATGAGATTCATTCCCATGATGAAAAGGTTTGGAGAGATGGTGCAACCAGTCACTATTCCCTTCTCTAACCGCTGCCACTGTATTGTGAAGTCTGCTGTTCTGAACCGCATCTGGATGCCGCCAAAGTAACTGCTGATCATCCCCTTCACTTTTGCTGGGATGTGGTAGTGGTCTAACGCCACCTGGATCAGGCCGTGGGGGATGGAGCCATAGGCGTTTGCTAAATCCAACCACACTATTGTCAGGTCACCGTTGCTTGCTTTGGCCTCTCTGATCAACTGGGAAGGACCCCTGTGTGTTCCAGGCAACCGGAAAAACCTGGAATCCCGCATTTTTGAACAGAAGTGTCCACATAGTTGTTCTCTGTCACATAGGTTACCATTCTCCTAGCCAGTATCGAGAAGAAAATCTTACACTACACGCTCAGTAGTGAAATTGTTCTGAATTGGTTGATTACAGTCGAATTTTCTTCTTTTGGTACGAAACACCCTTCTGCCTTCTTCCAGCTGGCCGGTATGCTGCCCTTAACCCAAATTCGTCGGAGCAACCTCCACAGTCTTCGCAAGAGCAGGGGACATTTCGGGCCTGGAGCTGACGCTGCTCTGGCTTTCCTTACGACTTCCTGCACTTCCTTCCATGATGGTTCGCTAATGTTGAGAGGCTTCTCTGGTTTGTCTGCCACTTCTATGCTTGGATTAGCTTCAAGGGCTGCGTCTTTGAGCTCGTCGTTGTGTGTACTACTCAAAAACTCCTCGACTTCATCTTTGGAACTGGTCAGCTGCCCTGACTTAGCTTCACCCAACAGGGTCTTTGTGAATTTGAATGGGTCTTTGATGAACTGCGCCCTCCTATTCATCCTCTCTTTCCTGTTCTTTCTTATGCTTTCTGCTTTTCGTAGTTTGCACAGACGGTAGCGGAGCCTCTCTAGGCACCTTCTGTACTGCTTGTTCAAACCCTTAATCTCCTTCCTTAATCGCTGGATTTCACGCTCCCTTCTGTTTGGCTGCTTTGCAGTGCAGGGCTTCTTCTTTTTCCCTTCCACAAAAAATATAATGTCACAAACGGGAAAGTGGCGTCGGTTGTATAAAAGACAAAGGATCCCGGTCTGCTGTCAAACAACAACACTCACTTTAACCCCTACTTCACCAACTTTGATTTATTTCTGTGTGTTTTAGTAAAATTTAAATCTTTTCTGTAATTTTCAAGTAAAGAACTCCAGACGTTTACCGCGTATATAAATCCGATACATTCGGCACATTGATTCAAACAGGGCGTCGGTTTGTAAACAAACTGGAGGGCCGACCAGTCTAATCCAGCTTCCCCGTCAAATAATCCCCTTTCTTCCCAAGAGTTTGATTTACATTATCTGCTTTATTACAAGTTGCATTTATAGAGATGTGGCTTTTTTATTTCAATTTTCTTATCAAAGATGCCAGAACTGGCGGAAGGTTAACGTTACCATGCATGTCGAACGCAAGCCGACACATTTAACAGCGGCTTGTGCTCTGTTACCGCCCGTATTGAATCACACGAACTGTAGTTCATTGTAGAACATGGGTGTAAGGAGTTATCAGAAAGAATACGTCATTGAATCGGAAAGCGAAGGTTGATATTTCCGAGGCGTTGATTATTGATAGAACAGGACAGGGCCAGAGTCAAGCCGATAATTTAACAGACGAGTACAGTTCTCAATGAAGGGCGCAAATATGTAGCAAGAGGAGTGTTGCTTCCATGGATGTGTTTTGAAAACAAAATGTATACAAATAGTCGACTTCCTCGACAAACTATCCGTACTCTGTCGGTTAATTTTATGTGTGTTTAGCGCAGATATAATGTACGTAGGGAAGAACGGATTTTGTTTACAAATGGCGACGTGTTCCGCGCGATCTCGGCGACCGCGCGGGGAAGGCCCCGGGAATGTCGGAAATTGATATTTCCTTGCATGACTCAGTTTCGGTATTTTATAAATATTGGTGGCAGAATACACAAAAATACAGCAAAGAAGGGACTGAGAGGGCTGTGTCCGTAAGACGCGTCATCGTGGGAATGACTTTGAAAGCTTGGGTATTTTTTACTGTGCTGAGATAGGCGTGCATTTGAAAGGGGAGTTCGCGGGAAAAATTCTGCTGGTCTAAGTGCGAATAAAACATTTCTAGTTTCCGCCCGCAAAGGTGTGAACCAATCAGCTACTGTTGCCATTAGTGAAATGGGTGATTGACATTGATTCTGCATGAATATGCATGCTTTTAAGATAGAATTTTTAGGGCCTTTTTAGACCATCGTGATAACCTAAAAAAGTGGATACAGAATAAATCTTAAAACTCTTCTAATTAAACAACATACGATAATAAGAAAACATCCATACAATCAGGTGGGGTTTAACATGCGTGTCACTATCTTTTCTAATCACAAAGCAACCTTTTATGTATTTACCTATCTTAGCATTATGAGGGCTGTCGGGTCTAAAGACATTGTCAAATCTACTTCTATCAAGTATCGTAAGATCTGTAATGTTTAGACATAGGAATGTGAATAACTTATCTCGTAACATAATGGAGATGATGTTAGATATAAAATGAAGTCTTTTCAAGTAAATTTGCGTGAAGTTTAACTCTAAACATGTCATCAACAGTAGTAAGCATCAACCATTACCTCATCCCAACTGTTCACCGGTGCTCCAGCCTCCAGGAGGAGTTCAGCAACACCAACATGTCCTGCATAGTGAAGTGGCGTGGCTCCAGACTGTGAAAGTAAGGAATAGAGATGATGTTAGAGAGCAAGTCATATCGTCACACTATGTGTGTGGCGTTTAACACCCAAAAATATCAATCACCAGTAGAAATCATTAACCCTTACCCGATCCCTACTGTCCACCCGTGCTCCTGCCTTCAGGAGGAGTTCAGTAACACCAACATGTCCTCCTAAAGCTGCATAGTGAAGTGGCGTGACTTCAAACTGTGACAGTCAGGAATAGACGTGATGTTAGATAGCATTATCATAATACAATTGGCATGCATAACTTTTAACATTCAAGCACGCCAAACACCCTTATCATATGGTCGTCTTTGTTTGGATCATAATGCACTTTTACTGGGTCGCTTGACCGGGGCCAATTCTCAAAAAGAAATTACCAGCAAAAATGTATTATGAACCCAAAAAAAGACGGAAGAAGGCCCCAAAGGGTCTGCTACGAAGGCTAGTAATAGGCTAACCCCAACATACTTAACACTAAACATGCGTGGCGATAGATACTCAGATAAGCCTTGGAGATCGCGTGGTGCAGCGGCAGCGTGTTTGGCTCAGGATTTTTTTTGCATAGAAGTGCACTTCACAAATGCACACATGGATTCAATAACACTGTTGGCATACAGTACAACAAAAGGCGTAATTTTGAGATTTTATTGCGATTTGTTGACAAAAAAAAGGACACTTTTGGCTCCTGTGCATTAGTTTTGCAACCAAATGACCTAAACTTTGGTACAGGGGTGCACTAGATATTCATTCAAGTGACCCCTGTATTATATATGGCATGAACCACTTCAAAACGATTTTGGGGTCATTTTCCGATGGCCACAGAGGGTCAATGACCTCAAGGTCGTTGACCCATTTTAAGGCTTTCTGACTTGCATATCTGTATGCCAATGTAACTTAATTAAAAAGGTAACCAATCGCATAGCCCGAATCAATATCGTGAGGAGGATTTGGCTGCCAATCAGTGAGCTCGGTGTTATGTGGAAGAGTCCATTGTTACACGGAGGGGTTCATTTAAAAAAAATATTCATCTTTGGACTGGGGATTATGGAAAGTCTTTCAATGGGTGTATTTTTGGACTGGCATATTTGCAGTTTTACATGGTGGGGGCTGGAAGAGTCCATTCTTGCACGGAGGGGTTTTTTTTTAAAAGTCATATTTTGGACTTTAGTATGTCAAAGTCATTAGTAAAAGTGATTTTCCAAATGGGTAATTTTGTTGTTGCACATGGAGGGAGATGGCTGAAATATGCTGTATTTGCTCTCAAGCAGGTTTTGATTTTCATTGCAACGACCCTACGTTTTTTTACCACCATATATGAACAAAACATCAATCATTGCTTTCATTTGTTGGAGTAGAGCTAGCTAGCCCAAACAGATTATCAGACAACGGAAGACACATACAAACAAGAAGCGATCATTAGGATTGACCCCCTCCGCTAACAGCTGCTTCACTCTGTCCGTGTCTCCTTCCCCTGCAGCCTCCCACAGATCCTGTAGAGACAGCAGACAGCAGGAACAACTGTCAACACTCATTTAAACACATCATAAATCTACCTGTACATCCAAATTTCATTGTTCCATTGTTCCATATTGCGGGAACTTTCACAGACACACACACACACACACATACACACATAAAACACACAAAGAAAATACACACACATATAGACACACACACACACGCACATTAACACGCACAAACACACATACACACACACACACACACACACACACGAACACATACACGCACACAAACACGCATACACGTACACACACACACACACACACAGACACACACATACACCACACACACATACAGGCACGTGGGCACACACACACACAACACACACACTAGCACACGCGCACACACAACACACACACAATACACACACATACATACACATACAAATACATGCACGCACACACACACACACACACACACAGACATACAAATACATGTACGCGCGCACACACACACACACACACACACACACACACACACACACACACACACACACACACACACAGGCAGACACACACCTGCCTCCGGCCCTTTCATATCTTTTATCATATGAAGACATCTAACCTACCCATTTGTCACCCATGCCTGATCAAGCCTGTGCACAGAACCTGCCCAATGACACCTTGTACCTGCTTGCCACACAAAGTCAGCTGTTTCTTTCCTGTAACGCAAACACACACATATTATTAGTTTGCAGCGTTGGTGGAACAGACTGGAATTACACGTACTCCTGCCAGCATACACATGTTTAGTATGATGTATAATCATGGTCTTTAAAACGTTTCCACAAGTGGATAAAAAACAGTATTGCCAAGGGAATGAAAAGGATAAAAGACTAGACTGATTCAAGCTGTGCGCTACAGTAATTTGCCCTCTATCCTTTGATATCTGCGATGTCTCCAGTGGACGTCCCTACATTGTTCTCTTCGCCAAGAAGAGTATGAGATTGCTTGACTTGGGTCTGTATGTAGGTCAACAGCATATAACTCGAGAAATTGTGGATGGAACTTTGTGATTTTTGGTAGGTGTGTAGCAGTTGTCGAAAGGAATGCCAAGTTTGAAAACGGTTTACCTGGCGTTTTCCTACGCTACTGCAGCGAGCTTGGTATGTTTTTTGCGGTTTGTTTGGGGCAGCATAAGTCAAAATCTAGCTGGGCGATTTTCACGAAACTTGGTAGGTATGTAGCGGTTTTGGAGAGGAAGGTCAAGTGCGAAAATGGTTTACCTGGCTCTTACCTATGGTGCTGTAGCGGGATTTGTATGTAAGTGCGTTTGTCTGTAAGCAAGATAACTCGAGAACCCTTGAATGGATCCTGATTATATTTGTTAGGTGGATTGGGGTTAGGAAAACGAAGGTCAAGTTCGATAATGGGCACCCTAGTGGCTGCCTAAGGTACTGCAGCAAAACGTTTAATTTTGGCACTTCGTGTTCTGGACATGCTGTGGTCATGATTTTTGAGTGGTAGATAGCCCTTGAAACAGAGAGTAAGTACTGTGAGTTTGGACCCCCTAGCGGCTTTTTGGGAACTGCAGGCACCGATTTCCGTTCAAACTTTGGACGAGGATAACTTGAGAACGTGAAAACAGATCATCAGGTTTTTCGGTATGTAGATAGAATGAGTGATGACTTATACAATGTAATACTAATTATGCAAATTAGTAGCTTATTTGCATAATTAATGAGAAAAGTTCATAAATCCATGCCAACAGCATATAACTCAAGAAGCTGTGTATGGATTTTCATGATATTTAGTATTTAAGTAGCGGCTGCGGAAAGGAAGGTTGTGTTCGAAAATAGTTGACGTAGCATTTTCCGTTAGGACGGTAGCAGGCCGAGTGTGTGCGTCCTTTTGTTTGTGGAATGCATAACTCGAGAAGCCTTGAAAAAATCCTGATGATATTTGGTAGGTGGGTAGGGGTCAGGAAAACGAAGATAAATTATGATAGTGGGCCCCCTAGCGGCTTCCTAAGGTACTGCAGCAAAACTTATTAACAGAAATAAACTGTGCTCTATATATCTCATTTTGACCTATATCTATGGACACAGCTGTTATACAGATGGTTTGCTGGAGGACGCCCTTACACTGGGGACAAAGTCTAAATTGACAAGCATGAACTTCTGATTGACCAGGGATGCTACCAGGTCATCTGTCAGGTCACAGTCTGGTTTTGGTAATGTTTGTGTGTTTGTGAGGAACAAAAAGACCTTAAAGTCTTAAATAAAGGCATGATTATTTGGCGAAGAGATGGGTTCGTTGAACTCTAGTTATTATTACCTTTGCCAGAATGGCTAAGGTTATGTTTTGGGCGTGTTTGTGTGTCTGTGTGTCTGTCAACAGCATAACTCGAGAAGCCATGGATGGATCCTGATGATGTTTGGTAGGTTGGCAGGGGTCAGGCAAACGAAGGTCAAGTACGATAATGGGTCCCCTAGCGGTTTGCTAAGGTACTGCAGCGGAAACTCCATTTTTTATATCTCGTGTTCTGGACATGCTGTGGTCATGATTTTTGAGTGGTAGGTAGCCCTCGGGGCAGAAAGTAAGTGCTGTGAGTTTGGGCCCCCTAGCGGCTTTTTTGGAACTGCAGGCACCGGTTTCCTTTCAAACTTTGGACGAGAATAACTCTACAACGTATTGACGGATCGTCATGATTTTTGGTATGTAGATGGAATGAGTGATGACTTACATAATGGAATACCAATTATGCAAATCAACAGCTTATTTGCATAATCAATGAGGAAAGGTGATAAATCCACTGCATTCCATGATAGGACTTTCAAACTTGTCACATATGTAGCTGGGAAGGTCTCGGACCGGAGTTTCTTTTACGATTTCGGAGGTTGGCGGACAGCCTCAGGCCGATGGGCTACAGTTCCGCTAGTAAACGTAGGACGCGAAACTTAATCAATATGGTGGAAAGCCGTTTACTGCCTCTTTCCGACAAACCTATTGGTATCGTCTGTTGTCTCTTTATTTTGGGTAGAATATGTAGTAAAATTTTAATTTTGGACCCGAAAACTATCATTTTTTAACACTTTTTTGATCGAAGCTGCTTGGAAAAAACGAATTTTCCCAGGATAACGGCCTACGTGGTAGAGAAGCTAAATTCTTCATGTTTGTGTAAAATGAAAATAAAAAAATTCCATGTGATAACTTTTTTGCAATCTCCGATGACGTCATTTCTTCGAAATCGCGTGAAAAACGATGCTATTTGGGTCATCAGGCGAAAAAACCGCATCATCGTTGCAGCGGACTAATACAAAAATCGTTTCGCTGGTCGACCAACTACTCCTCGCACAAAAACAATAC
>NC_049996.1:3486271-3499220 GCF_000003815.2 Branchiostoma floridae
AACGATCACCAAGCATTAGGGAACAAAAGTTAGGGAGACAACAGCGCACTTCCGGCCTATTACACCACCCTTCCGCCAACTCCGGTCAGATTTGAACTCCGAGCCCGGTGTGACAGCGATCTCGCCCCCCCGTGATCTCGCCCCCCCGGGGGCGAAATCACTAGCGATCTCGCCCCCCCGGGGCGAAATCACTAGCGATCTCGCCCTCCCCGGCTAGTGATCTCGCCCCCTTACCTCGCCCCCCTTTAGCGATTTCGCCCCCCCCCCCAAAAAAAACGGGTTTACATGACATTTTAGAAGTTGATTGGTATAAATCACAAAATGCAGTTTCAGAATGATATAAGTACACGAGTTTGATACATTCATAGTATCAATATTAACGTAATTACATGGTAATAAGATAGTTGAACTTGTTTCAGACAAGGAGGGTTGGGTCCCTTGTATTCCAATTATTGCATATACCTGAGTCTTGACATAAGATGTATTTCATTGTATTCACCTGTCCTCAAGCAACCTATATATCTCCAATATGAAGTTTCTACCATGAAGTGACCACAAAATAACTATGTAATGTCTTTATTAATTATGCAAATATTAGGTATTAATTAGAATAACGCACATTTTGGTATATGCACCTGGCCAAGGGATATCTTCACCTCCAACATGACTGTTTTTTCTAGTATTTAGGAACTGATGCATTTATCCGTGTTTCTTAAGACTGGTACTTTACCAGTGTTTGTGTAGCATTTAGCAACAGCTATATCAACTTGCGCGTAGATAGTGTTTATAATGAGAAACTATTATTCACGTGTGTTTTTGTTAGTGCTCTGGAAATGTTTCCAGCACAAGAAAGAAAACACTGTGACAAATTGAAAACATATATCTGACGTATTCCGTACCATAGACGGTGTTGATTTATACGTTCGCAGTAGCACTGTTTTTATGCCACCTCAGCTGCAAAAATTGTCTTTTTCATTTCAATGTTATGTTTGCACCGAACAATATAGTATCGACTTTCGAGGTATGACATCTTACGGTACGGTAATAAGGTGCCATATAGGTACCAGGTAACACACCATATACATTACTCCCCAGGTGCAGTATAGTGCCAGGTAGCGCACCTGTAATATGTAGTAACCAGCTACTTTGGGGGGGGGGGGGGGCGAAAACGCTAAAGGGGGGCGAAAACCCTAGTGATCTCGCCCCCCCGGGGGGGCGAGATCACAAGGGGGGCGAGATCGCTGTCACACCGGAACCGGAAGGAGAGAAATGTCAATAGATATCAATTATGCAAATGATGACCTCATTTGCATAATCAATGAGAAAATATGAATGTGTTGACGGATCATCATGTTCTTGGTATGTAGGTAGCGTAAGTGAAGACCTACATAATGAGATACCAATTATGCAAATCAACAGCTAAGTTGCATAATTAATGAGGACATTTTATAAATCTAGTACATTCCATGATAGGACTTTAAAACTTGTCACATATGTACCTGGGAAAGAGAGAAATGTCAATACATATATATCATGCAAATGACGACCTAATTTGCATAACTAATGAGAAAATATGAACGTGTTGACGGATCGTCATGATTTTTGGCATGTAAATAGCAAGTGAAGACTTATTAGCAAGCCCAGAAGCTACTCCAGAATGTAGAGACCTCCACAGCAAGGGTGGGCCTACAGATGAACGCAGGAAAAACCAAGTTCATGGCCTTCAACCAGCTGATACCAGTCTGCTTGAAGACCGCAGATGGAAGCATTCTTGAAGAAGTGACGGACTTCAGGTACCTGGGGTCACATATGGGAAGCACCTCCAAGGATATCAACTCCCGCAAGGCAGCAGCTTGGAGGGCCTGTAATAAGCTCAAACAAGATATGGAGGTCAGACCTGTCAAGCAAGCTGAAAGTACGTCTCTTTCTTTCAACAGTGGAGTCTGTACTCTTGTATGGCTGCGAAACTTGGACTGTAACACCAAAACTGGAAAAAGAACTAGACGGGTGCGTTTGTGAAGATTATACATCCAGGAATATAATGAATAGATGAAAGCTCAATCTCTTCTTCTGGACAAATCAAATTTAATTCAGACGTTTCAAACGACATCCGTCGTTCTTCTTCAGTGAAATAAAAATAAAAGTTTACAACTCTGCGGAATAAGGAATACTTCTTACGTTCTAAATAAACAAAAAAGGTAACGGCTAAGGTGTTCTAAAGTAAACATGGTAGGTAACTACAGAGGTGTTCTAAACAGAGTTCTAAATAAACAAAAAGGTAACTGACAAAGGTTCTGTGATACATTCTAGCAAAATAAGAAAAGGTAAAGAAGGGATATAAAGATAATAAGTGTCTATATATCAATAAAACCATTATTTACTTTAAAACATCATTCCAAGCACTGGAAAGGTCAGTTCTCAGCCCCCCCCCCCTTCCGATTGAGAGATGGACGATAAATGCGCTCGTAAATGGCTTCCTTACCCCCCCCCCCCTTTCAAACCAACGTGGTTCTCTGTCTAAAATGTCTGTGGTATCTAAAGAAAACGAATGTCCGCTGTGGATGTTAACCCTATTCAGACCGGGGGGGGGGGGCTTTTGAGGCCTGCGCCAACTTCGATGTCCTATAACACCAGAACGGCTTACGCTAGAACCACCATATTTGGTGAGTTTTCCTAAAATATTGTTGGCAGCAATTTTACGAAGTTTGAAAAATTTTCCATTTTTTCGTGTTGCCATGGCAACCATTTGTTGACAGGCAGTTTTGCCAAAAATCACTATTTTTGGTTCTAGCAATGTATTTTTCACATTTATTTGGTATATTACTGCTATTTTAATACATAAATAAAATCTTGTATTATTTAGCATATCTTTCATAATTATATATGCATAAATTATGCTAATTTGAGGACGTCATCAGCCCAAAATCCAAGATGGCGGACCGTATGGCCAGATCAAGAATAACAAGCTAATTATCCCTTAAAATTTGTAACTACCTGGTATTTTTTCATCAAAAACCTTCTAAATGAATGAATTTAGTCTAGAGTCCATTCCAAGACACCATGAGGGTTTTTAGGCGGTATTTATAATTAGTCTGAATTATTTTGAATAAAAGAATATCTGAGCCACAATAATTAAATTATTTTCAAAAAATTGACTAAGAAAATACTCATTTATTTGAATTTCTTTGAATATTTTAGAAACATTTTGAAAGTAACTGTACAAAAATATCTTTATTTAGAATAATTGTGAAACCTCTCTGTGATTATTTAACATTTACAAATATTTACAAAAAATGGTAAACCTGAACAAATGGTAAAATTAGTTTATTGCCCCCATAAAAGTAAGCCCTATTGTTGCATCTGTATATTTTTAGATTACACTGCTGGGCACTGGTGGATCCTTTGTGGTGGGCCATTGTTGCATGGCACCCAACCATACTTTGCAAGGATGTGTGAATTGCTATCTTACCAGCCCACCGAACCATTTACAAAAAATGGTAGAAAATGGTAAATGATGGTAGAATGCTGTTATCATTATTTAGAAACCATTAGAAGTATCCAATTCCACACCATGAATATTTCCAAAGTTTTACAGGACCAGGGAAATATTTATAAAGTTGAAACAGTGTTAAAAATATTTCTGAAGTATCAAATGTCCTAGACATATAATTACAAAACTTTAAAATCAATTCTAAACAATGGCAACAAACATCCGCATGGTGTCTTGGAATGGACTCTATTTCCATTGCCCTTTGTGATTATTTGTTGCAAAAAAAGTATTTTTAAAAATTCAAGGTGGTGGATATAATATGGCGGACCCCAACTCGTATCTTAGATGTGCATGACGTCATTTTATGACGTCATTTTGACGTCATTGATGTTGCTATTGCCAACGGAAGTCGTACTTAACATTATTATTCTGTTATCTGCACTTGTTGTTACATGTTTGTAGCATAACTTGAAGTTTTCTGAGAAGACCCTTTTTTCATGGGTTCGGCCAATATAATCAAATTGATGACGTCATAATTACGTCATCTTACGTCAACGCAACGTCAAACGTCAAATACTTGTCAGATATTATGTCGACATCACGTCCTGAAAATTTGGTGGCCCTACGGCACGTCGTTCAAGAGTTATAGGACTTAGAAGTGGAGGGCCTCAAAAGCCCACCCCCCCCCCCCCCCCCCGGTCCAGGGATGACCAATAAAGCCCGGTCTGAATAGGGTTAAGATGATGCCAAATGGCTGACGAAAATTTGCTTGTGCTGGCCCTGCAGTGTTGCTTATACCTTTCCTTTAGTGGTTAGCTTGTCTCCCCGATGTAGGTCTCCTTGCACTGCGTGTCATCACATTTCAGTCTGTAAATGAGAACTGACCTTTCCAGTGCTTGGAATGATGTTTTAAAGTAAATGATGGTTTTATTGATATATAGACACTTATTATATTTCAGCCATACATAGTATGGTGAAATATATTGTATTCGTAATGTTTCTTCTTTCTTTCTCCTGTCAAATCTTCAAAGTGATTCATCTCCGCCGTTCCTGGACCGAATGACCTGAAATTTGGCACAGGGGTAGAATGGGCCAATACCTTGATGCTTTTTTCTCAGTTTTTTCATATCTGCCTCTAAAATGATTTTATTGAGTAATGTTTCTTCTTTCTTTCTCCTGTCAAATCTTCAAAGTGATTCATCTCCGCCGTTCCTGGACCGAATGACCTGAAATTTGGCACAGGGGTAGAATGGGCCAATACCTTGATGCTTTTTTCTCAGTTTTTTCATATCTGCCTCTAAAATGATTTTATTGAGATTTTTTGGTCAATTTTAGACCAAAACTGTATATTTTGGCCCCTGTACCCTGGTATTACAACCAAATGAGCTGAAATTTGACAGAGATGTGCCTTGATAATGCCCCCATATAAATTCGATAACACTTTTGGTGTACAGTACAACAAAATGCTTATTTTTGCGATTTTTTGACCAATTTTTGACCAAAAAAGGACACTTTTGGCTCCTGGACCTTGGTATTGCAACCGAATGAGCTGAAATTTGACACAGACGTGCCTTGATAATCCCTTCATATAAATTCAATAATAGTTTTGGTGTACAGTGCAACAAAATGCTTATTTTTGCGATTTTTGGCCAATTTTTGACCAAAAAAGGACACTTTTGGCTCCTGTACCCTGGTATTACAATTAAATGACCTGAAATTTGGTATAGATAGGCATTAGATACTTGGCAACAAGATTCAAGTAAAATTTTTGACATAAACAACTTTAAATGATTAATTTTGGCACTTTTCTGAGGGGAAATTTGTTTTCTTTTGGCCTCCTGACGTGACCTTCCGTGACCCCGCACAGAGCCACACCTGTGCGCGTCAGCCGGAGAGTTAATTGAATCAAAGACCTAGCCAATCAGCAAAGAGGAGGCCAAAGGCTAATTAATATTCATAAGCGGGGCCTCATGATCCCGTATATAGCAGTGTTCCCGCCAGGGGGAGCGAAGCCCGCCTAAGGCTCTCGCATTTTAGACTATTCAGAAGGCTTTATATTGTATCAGTTCTTAGGGGCATATCTATGATAATCGCAGCAGTCACTTAACTTCTCTTCAGGAGTTTAGCGTAACACTATTTCAGGTCAAACCGTCAAAGGCAACTAAAAACAAACTTTAACATTACTGAGTTCAACAGTACTTATAACTTGTTATCCGAAGTTGAAACGCTAGCGATGGTATTTTCGCTGCGCTGTTAGCTCCGTGCGACTGTTGTTGACGGTCTTATAACGGTATATTTTGCACCCCTGTACCCTGGTATGAGTAACATTTGGTATAGATAGGCATAAGATAGTTGGTAAAATGATCCAAGTAAAATTTTTGGCATAAAGTACTGTAAAAGGCTTAATTACAGCACTTTTTTTAGGGGAAATTGGTTTTCTTTCGTTCTCCATGCCATGACCTTTCGGACGTTCACCCCACAGAGCCGACATCTGCACCTGCGTCTAGCCGGCAGGAAGAGTTAATTCAATTAATGGTTCAGCCAATCAGCGAAGAGGAAAGCGAAGGCTAATTAATATTCATAAGCGGGACCACACAATACGTTAACTTGAAGACTCAGGCCGTACAGACTTCTCGCCAGGATTTTTTCAAAGCGTCGGACAGGGGTCCGGGGGCCGCCGAATGTCCCTGGCGGGGTCCAGGGGCAGGGCCACTGTGGGGGGGACCCAGGTGGGCGAAGCCCCCCCGGAAGCTCTTGCATTTTAGACTATCGAGAAGGCTTCTTTTATCAGTTTTTTTAGGGCCATATCTACGATAATCGTAGCAGTCACTTACTTCTCTTCAGCAGTTTGACTTTAAAATATTTCGGGTCAAAGCTTCAAAGACAACTAAAACCTCATAAACAACAAACTTTACTTAGCTCAACAGTATACAAAAATATTGTACGGGTTGCCATCCTTAGTTGAAGCGCTTATTTATAGCGCTAGTATCTTCGCTGCATGCGCCGTTAGCCGCCGTGCGACTTTTGTTGACGGTCTGATATCCCTACGTCGCCGCCTCGCTGATATTCCCACGGACATGTTTCAAGAAAAATACCCAGCAAAAAACGCTGTTCTGCGTCAAATTCTATTCTATAAAACATGTGGGACTCAGTGTTACAGTCTAAATATATTGTAGAAGCACCGCTGTAGGAAAGAAGGTCCAAGCAATGTAAAACATCACGTAGCATGAAGTTCGCTGTCAACTGGCACACAGCACATGACTGTTTGAAACTCTAAGTCTAATCAACAGCCGTGTTTGATTGATAGCCGGCGGTCCTTTGATGAAGTCGGCGAAAGGTGCGTTAGTTAGAAAATCTGCGTTTAGTTTTGATACGTAATTATAAGTTAGACAGTGGCGAGAATGATTATTTTCTCATCAATATTTCTCTTCAGAATTATTTGAACTTAATTGTACATCTAAACAATTGGCTTACCTGTGCAATGTTTATATGATTAATGATCAGTGTACTGAAATCATGTGTAACGTATGGCTCCTAGTCAATAGATCAGCATTTTCTCTATAGTGACCACCTGTCTATAGTGGCCACATTTCCTAGTGCTGTTGTTGTTTGACATAAACTTTGAACATTTAAATTGTAAGTAACTTTAAACTGCCAGAGTTTCAGCCCAATAAAACACTCTCAGCGCCAGGGTATGAACAGACTGACCAGACAGACGAAAATAAATCCTCGAACAAGGTTCAATCGTATCTTCCGGGTCTGGCAGGAAGTTGTTAAACTAAAATAAGAATAGGCTCGATGGCTGATTGCATACAAAGTAAAACAGTTTAACAGTTTTACAGCTTGAAGAAAACAAACGCTCCTACAGTACCTGCACCTGCTTGATAATTATTAAATTGTATGCCCTACTTGAATAAAAAAAGTTCACTGCAATAATAAATGTACCCACATCACAAGGAGCTTATACTTTTTTTAAACTTACACCTAGTTATCGTACTGAAAATTGTTAATGACATTACATGAAGTCATTCAACAATTTTCAGTCATGATAAAAATTTTCTGAATGGAAGGTGTGATTATTGTCATTTTCTGAAAAATAGAAGCAAGCTCTGTTTTTACCTGGAATCAATTCACAATACCAGTCCACTGTGGGGGATAATGTACTGTTAAGAGGATGTTCCATTTTTGCGCAGGGGTGATTTGGAACAGTCCAACGTTGCGTGGGAAGGGGTATGGCTGAAATATGCTGTATTTGCTCTTAAGCAAATGTCGGCCTTTCTAGTTATCTTTATATCCCTTGTTTACCTTTTCTTATTTTGCTAGAATGTATCACAGAACCTTTGTCAATTACCTTTTTGTTTATTTAGAACTCTGTTTAGAACACCTCTGTAGTTACCTACCATGTTTACTTTAGAACACCTTAGCCGTTACCTTTTTTGTTTATTTAGAACGTAAGAAGTATTCCTTATTCCGCAGAGTTGTAAACTTTTTATTTTTATTTCACTGAAGAAGAACGACGGATGTCGTTTGAAACGTCTGAATTAAATTTGATTTATCCACAAGAAGAGATTGAGCTTTCATCTATTCTTTAACTAGACGGGTGCTACACAAGATTGTTGAGATGTGTACACAACGTAAACTGGATACAGCACTGCAACAACAAAGTCTTGTATGCCGGGCTCCCCAAACTATCAACCAAAATACAAACAAGACGGATGAGGCTGGCGGGACATTGCTTCAGAAACAGCAAGGAAGTGGCGTCCAGCGTAGTCCTGTGGAGGCCAGTTCACGGAAAAAGGAGTCAGGGCAGACCACCCCTTACATACCTAGATGTATTAAGCCGGGATACTGGTCTACAGGCAGACAACTTGGGAAAGGCGATGACTGACAGAAACTTCTGGGCTGCGACTGTGGTTCGGGTGGCAGGGGAGGAGCAGCACCCGACATAAGTCAAGTCAAGTAAGTCAAGTAAGTCAAGAAGACTTATAGAATGTGATACTTATTATGCAACTTAACAGCCAATTTGCATAATTAATGAGGAAAAGTTCATAAATCCACTGCATTCCATTATAGTACTTTCAAAGTTGTCACATATGTAAAGAGGGAAGAGAGTAAGAGGTGTATTTAAAGACTTTGAAAGAGAATAAGTTAAAAATGGATAAAAAAAGGATCATCATGATTTTTGGTATGCTGATAGCTTAAGTAATGCTTGATACAATTTGATATCAATTAATTGTAACTTGGGATCTTATTTGCATAATCAATGCCGAAATTTTATAAACCAACTCCAAGCATATAATTATAAAATAAAATGAGTAACGCATTTGTCTACAGACATCATTCTACATAACAAACTTGGTTTATTTGGCAAAGGTATGTGTTCGTGGAACTCTAGTTTTGTATATGATTAGCCTTTTTTCAGATGATCTTTGACCTCCAAACTTGCGCAAAAAACACTTTTTGTGATACAATACAATTATGATTTAGATTGTAGATTGTAAATGTATTGTAGACTGATTTTAGATGAGTTCGTTTTGAGTTCTTTATAATGCCAGTGTAACGTTGTAACGCTGTAGCAGAAGACAGACGGACCTGGAGACAACTCTCCATCTCCATGTCTACCTTGTCCCGCCCAACGACCTGGAGGTCAAGGGACTAGGTAGGTAGGTAGGTAGGTAACGTTATATTACTATTCTTGTGCAACTATCAGACCCTACATGTAGACTCCAATATCAGCAACGCTGCCTGAGAGTCTGTGTAATTTGTCGCATTTCCTAATAAATACAGTAATTTGCCAGTCTTTGTAATTGCGCACTTACGCCCAGGCGTTAGGTGTACCGTTACTCACCTTGATCTTCCGGGTTCACCTAAACTTTTCCAGAGGTGTCTTGTGAGAGACTGACTACCTTTTCCTGGTCTTGAGATCTCAGTCGGGTCCTTAAACTTACCAGGAACTAAAGCCTGTCAACTCAGACGTCCTTAGACGTCCACTTAAGGCCCAACGGCGCCGTAAAGTTCGTTACTTACGCAGGTGAGAGGGGGAAAAGTAACCAGTAGGACTCACATGATTTACCCGATGACGTATGCAGAAGCCGGGTGAATGACCTCGTGACGATTTGCCCTTTTGGTCCGTGTTTATGTTAATTTAGATAATCATTAACGTTATGTAATACTTGTGCTCAGAATGCACGCATCGAATACTCCATTACATGTGAATTGAGTCTATATCTATGCGAATATGTAAGCGAAGAAGTACGCCGTTTCTTAACGTATGACTTCTGTCTTATTAACTCTGTTTAGGTCTTCTATCATAGGTGACTGATAAATTAACTTTTGCGCGGTTTTTTCTCAAACGTTCTCTGTAACGTTCTATAACTTAATGCGCTGAATACGCAAATGACGCAAATACATTTCACACTTTCTTGCAACTTAAATTTTAATTAATTTTAAATTTTATATATATACCTCATGTATCAACAGGTGAATAATTAATTACTGCAAACGTTTGAGCAATCTCTATCTTTCTTTGTATACGGGTCGAATACTGTAGCTGCAATTTCAATGATGATATTGCCAATGATTTGCTCGGCCACTGTTGTCCACCACCTTGCGATACATTGTTAAATTACAGGCAGGTGTTGGATATTCACCTCGTCGTATTAATTATTATAGACAGTAGGTACCCAATCTCTCAGTAATGATGTTCAATAGTTTAATGAGATTGTTAAATGTTTACCCGGGGCACGTATACTAAGCTTCTACAACACGGGACCCTCAATTTACGTCCCATCCGAAATACGAATGCCTAGAGCATTATTTGTGTCACAAGAATTATAAGACTCAGGTTAAGGTACATAAGCGCCTATTGACGTTAACGACACCAAGACGCTTTTGTCAGTCCTTTGGTGTCCTGCGTTGTATGACAGTGTGTGGTGTCTCTCTCTCTCTCTCTCTCTCTCTCTATCTATCTGTCTATCTGTCTATCTCTCTATTCATCTCACTCTGTATGTGTGTTTATGTGTGTGTGTATCTAGTGGATAGGTTAGGATAGGTTGTAATGATATTTGCTATGTGGGTAAGGGTTGACAAGACGTAGGTCAAGGTTGCGCGGTTTTCCCTAAAACTGGATGTCCCTGTAGCTCAACTGGTATCTCACACAGTTCCAGGTAACTTGGAGACCACGGTTCAATCCTGGGAAGGGCGTCTAGGTTGGTACTGTTACCGAATTTTGGCAGGGACGAAGCACGTTAAAAGAGAAGGGTTATCAACACTGCTACAGAAAACCCAGCTACAGAAACAGCTAACAGACTTGTGTGCTGGCATATGTGCCACTAGGAACTACAATGGTCCCACCGAACGAATTACTGTGTACCAAAGAGCTCTTCAGGTATCGATTTCTTCTCAATCGTAATGAGAAAGCCAAACAAAGCTCGCGCGACAGTAACCTGGAGTCCAGTGTATCGTGGCTTGGGCTACGTAACTATAGTGCAGGCTCTCTACGGGGCAGATGTAGCTTTCTGCCGCCGGGGTAATCGTTCGCACCCGGTAGGATTTTCACGTGGTAGGATCGAGTTTTGCCCAGTGCTCCGTGGAAAAATTCTACCGGGTGTGAAAGATTACCCCGGCGGCAGAAAGATTCTCCTGTCCCGAAGGTAGTCTAGCCAATCCACGGTAGACTGGTTCCAGGTTAGCACTACAGGACAACCATTCCGCGACACGTCACAGAAACCCTACACCACCCACAGCTGCTGTGTGCCACGCGCCGCGGCCAAAAATACGGAACTTAGACAAATAAACCGACTAACACCCGGCTTAGTCCTCTAATTCTATCATATCCCTATGCATGTGCTTTATATAAATGTTTCTAAACCCACAGAACATACCCAACGCAACAGAATTACTTGTTAAAACAAGCAAGCAATCGGTCTTGTTTTAATACTATTAAATACATAACGCTACATGCATATCTGGGCTTTCGTAGGGTATGAAGAAATCTTGCATCATGCATGTTAAAACATAACGTTACATATGAGCTAAAATAAACCATAGATTTTACACTTGTTTTTGAAACCGTCGTACGAGACATCGCATTTTCTGAGTGTAAAGAGAAATGAAGCGAAGTCTGAAATGTACTGCAGCCTACAATTGTAAAATACACTTCTGTAGTAGACTTTACACTCAGAAAAACAGCTGTAGTCTACCTATACGGAAGAAGTAGATTACGATGTGTCGTACGACAATTTCAAAAAAACGTGTGTAAAGCCTGAATGTTAGAAATAACCTATTTTAGGTCTTGACATTTTGATATAACGTTACATGACGTAAGCAGTCAGGAAATCTCAAACTCCCGGATATTCTTCGAGTGCTTTCAAAACAATACCATATCCTGGTGCACGGCGTCATTCGATTGGATGGAAGATAATTGTTTTAATCGAGATTTCTTCTGATTGGTCAAAATCTACTGAAAAGCTAGCAACCAGTTTGATGACCAAAACAACACAATGCCGACAATAGTTTTGCTGTGCCTCAGTAAATGTGGAAATATTGGAGATATTTAACCTTAGTCGGGGTCGTTTAGATGTTTACAAGTGTTTACTACAAGAATTCTCTCCATATTTGTTTATGATTCTGAAAAATGAAAGAAAGTGAGATTCCACCGCCAGCAACGCCAGTTATTATACAACTCTACGATGATTTGGGAGAACAATTGTTGGACATCGTTGAAGAAAAGTGTGGTGATCACAGGATAGTGTCCGGCGTGTGCCCGAACCTCACGGAAGCCAAACGGACGGCGGACGGAAAAAACGCGGGAAAACCTCTGAGGAAAAACGGACGACGTTTGCGTACTGCGACCACTGACTGCAAGCTACCGTCCATTGGAGGTGGGTTGACTCAGAAGATAGATCTAAATAATGATAAAAATGACGATTTTTCATCATCTTATGAAAAGAAGCCCTTTGAAATCCCTCCAGAAAACTTTAAGATAAAATTTACCAAAATGGAAGGCAATTTTTCGCCAAGGACAGGGTTTGACAAGAAGAAGAACGTATCCAAACCCAAAACGACTGCGCAAGTGACCGCAAGAAAGCCAAAAGGTGAGAGACGCGTTGGTGACACTTTACCAAAGATAACTGTCACACCTGAAGTCACAAAGAAAGGAAGATACAGTCTAAGAAATGGACAACTTTCGGTCAATACAAGTGTAAGCAAATGTGAAACCGAGAAGTCGGGAACGCATCTTAACGTAACGGTACCGAATGAACACATTGAAGACAAGTGCAACACCGTCAATAAAATGTCGCAAAGAATGGCAAAAAGTTTGGATCAAACCAAACATGTGTCACCACAAGATAGTGTAAACAATAATCGTTTGAAAGCAGACAAAAAGGTAAACGCAAAAACAACCCCCCAAAAGAAGCAACAGAAAAACAACGATTCAAAAACCGAAGGAAAGACTTC
>NC_049996.1:3499320-3528872 GCF_000003815.2 Branchiostoma floridae
CGAGAAAAAGGCACAAGAAGTTTCGACAAAGAAATCAAAAGATCCCAAAGACTTTACAGAGACAAACAATACAAGACCTCATGAGATGAACGAAAACTTCAAACATAACGTTACAGAATCCTGCGATGTCTCAGAGAAAAATGAAAAAGAAACCACTAGGACGAATGTTGGAGCAAATAAGCCAAGAGATGACACTACAAAAGCGTCAAGTGATGCTCCTGTAGAAACGAAAAGGACTTTGAAAGTGGAAACAAGAGGAACGCAAGAGGAAAAGAAAATCGTCTCAACAGAGAGAACAGTGGAACAGAAACAGATCGTTTTCACAGTTGCCCCTCCCCCAAAACGACCAACCAAAGAAAGCAGAAAGGGCAAAGAAGACACAAAACCAAAGAAAAGGACGTCTACAAAACCAACAAACAATACAAATGATGCAGCAAAGGACGAAAAATGTTGTCAAGGCGCTCAAAAGAACAAGGCAAAAACTGATGAAATAGAAGACGGTAAACCCGGTCCAGACACTCAAAAGAAAAACCTAAGACTTTGCGAGGTGCTCAAGAAGGGGGACAAGAATGTTCCGAAGTATAAAGACATTCATTTGAACGTTAAGGAGAAGAGGAATGCTAATAAGGAAGCCTTGGAGGTGACGTCTATGCACTGTGAGGAGTTGAAGGAAGCCAACATGTACCTGACCAAGATTCTGGGGATGGAGAAAAACGCAAGGACGATTCAGGTAAGGGGATAGAAGGTTTGGGTGGGGGTGGGGCGAGAAAGGAGGGGGTGTAGGTCGGGAGGGTCGGAAGTAAAGGGGGAGGGGTAACAAATTTGAGACAGTTCCACCATGCAAGTACATCTTAGATTGTAGTACACTAGTTACCTCAATGAAAAATTGAGGCATTGTTTTAGGCGTATCTGTATTTTTCTAAGTATTTGTGTGCATGTTTCCGTATATTTGTGGATAGTATACGTATAACTTAAGAATATCTGGATGGATTAGTAATGATATTTGGCATGTGGGTAGGGGTTGGGAAGATGAAGGTCGAGGTCGATTTGGGGTCCCCTGGTGTGTGACCTTGGTACTGCAGTAGGAATTCCGCTTTTCTATCCTTTATGCTGGTTCTGTTGGAAAAAAGTCTTTCAGCATACAAGACCATAGCTTGCCCAGGACAAAAGATACAAAAAACGGATATTCTGATGCAGTACCAATGTCACACATCAGGGGACCCAAAATCGACCTTGACTTTCGTCTTCCCAATTAATTGCAACTCCTATCTATATGCTAGGTATCATTTATTACAATCAATCCAGAGGTTATAAAGTTATGCTGACCGCAAATACCCGGAAACAGTTTATTCATTGTCATGTTTTTATACGTCTAATGCCAGTTGACCTTTATCTGCGGGGTAACTTTTATCCGATGTCTTAAGTTTTAAAAAACTAGGTATTTAGGGATATCAAGTCGGTGGACGGTGGTTTCAAGTTGCAATAAAAAACTGTTATCCCTAATATAAATACCTTGTTGTAAGAAACAACGGATATAGGTTACCTCACGGATAAAGGTGAACTAGCGTTACATGTTCTCCTGCCTTTCACAACAGCTGATAGACCAACTACAGCGGCATCAGAAGACGCTGGAAGCTGAGCTGGAAGAGGCAAGGAGGAAGGAGGCGCATGCGCAGGAGAGGGCGGAGAAAGCGGAGAGACAGGCCAATGAAATCTCACAACAGGTTAGTCCATGCGATTTGTATATGTTATTCACCTGCGTCTCATGTAGTGTGGTACAGACCTAACGTTAGCTCACATTTATCCGTGGGGTATCCTATATCCGTTGCTTTTGAAAGCAGAGAATTGGGGGATGTCAAGAAGACGGTATTTGCAAACCGCAATATTAAAAAAAATGCTGTCCTTAAGGTGACATAATGTAAAAATAAAGCCACTGTTTTCGGTCATTTTTCTCCATTAAGAGTTGAGTCTACCTTATTACACTGTAAAGCGATATTTACAACCTATGGATACGACTTTGTTGTGAGGTGAGGACGTCTTGAAATATACGCACTTCCCTCCGCCGCTTGAGTTGTCCGCCATTTTATTCAACACTCCGACGAACCAAAGTGCACTTTAGAACGCGTTCGGTGGTTCGCGCGAATCGTTACTGAAGTTTGTCTAAAGTCCCCGCTACGCTCCGAAGATCTGCGACCGCAACGGTCGATTCGGAAATCTACGGCCGGCTTGCTTCCGGTAGGCTACCCGGAAGTAAGTGAATTTGGTCGCGGCTTACTTTGGCGTTGTTAATTATCGCTAGAAATGTGGAAAAATGACGCAAATAAGTTACAAATGGCAATCTGACTGGAGATTTTAAAGTTCGGAACATTTTGAAATTTGGCGCCAAATTTCTACATTATGTCCCTTTAAACCACCGTCTGTAGACTTGATATTTCTAAATATCCTGTCAAATACAACGGATATAGGTTACCCCACGGATAAAGGTGAACTAGCTTACATGTAAATAATGAACACAAAAATAACAGCCACAATGTATATCTTTAACCTAAGAGAGCGAGTAGCGTAACAGTTAGGTTGCTAGACTCAGAACCCAGAGGTCCTAGGTTCCAATCCCCTGGCATGCCATCAATGTTATGCCCTTGGGAAAGGCGCTTTGCATGACCTTCGAATTACTCACTCCTCCTCACCTCACCTCACCGGTCCCATAGCCTCACCGGCCGTAGGGGCAGCACTTCCATCAACATAAGTTTTCCACCCAGGTGTAAAAATGGGTACCTGACTTCGGTTGGGGAGGTAAAAGGCAGTGGAAGGAGAGGGATGGGCTCCACCTTCCAATACCGTACCCTAGACACAGTGGATAGCAACAAACTGTCTCTACGGCCCCGAAATGAATGTCCATGGGACTATTTTTACCTACTTTTCACACGTTATTTGGAAGCTTTACATTATGACGTATGTTTGTGTATTCTGTAGGTGGAACAAGTGCGTAGGTCACGTGACAAGACCCTCAGCGAGAAAGAACAACTGCTACAGCAAGTCGAGAAAGAGAGGACGGCGTTCGAAAAGGTGGGTGGTTAACGTTATCATTCAACTTTCTACCAAGAAATGTCTTTAAAGAATTAGATCCTCTTTCGCAAATAGAAAGAGAGGACGGCGTTCGAAAAGGTGGGTGGTTAACGTTATCATTCAACTTTCTACCAAGAAATGTCTTTAAAGAATTAGATCCTCTTTCGCAAATAGAAAGAGAGGACGGCGTTCGAAAAGGTGGGTGGTTAACGTTATCATTCAACTTTCTACCAAGAAATGTCTTTAAAGAATTAGATCCTCTTTCGCAAATAGAATACTGTAAATGCAGAAACTTTCGCGGTGGTTTAATGTTCGCGGTTTTCGCGATAGCCGCTTCACCGCGACCTTAAAACCACCACGAACATTTTTCTATGGCAGTAAGAGACTATGTACAGTGCATGGTGCTACCGCAAACGTAAATACATTTACAGTATTTTGCTACGATCGTTGTTGATACGTTTGTTGTTACTGTTGCTTGAATAAATTTAGCTCTGACTAGAAATGCAACATTTTCGCGAAAATGCAGAACGATTTCCCAAAAGCCTTTTGTCAAGCTATTCACACACAATACTATACCATTAGGCTCGCCTTATATAGCATTGTATGCGAGTAAGAAAAAGGATACATAAAAAAAGGCCACCTTATATATGCTTGTTTTTCGCAGGTCATTAATAAAATTATACTATTATACCATTATGCTCGCCGTATAGTATTGTGTGCAAGGCCACCCTACATCTGCTTGATTCTGTTCACTGTACATCTACTTGGTTTTTGAGAGTGATGATGTCACTATAGCTCTAAGCTTTGATTGGTTAATGACAGAAGAAGAAGGATGGAAAAGAACACACCAGCAAGACCAATATGTTTTTTTTCCTATCGGGGATATATAATAAGCGTGAATAACTAAGCCTAACAATAGAAACAAATCGTACTTTATTACTGAGATTCAAAAACAACACAGAAAGGGACTTTATAAAAAGAATCGACGTAACAGGATAGAAATGTCATAGATATTAATGATGAAGTTTGTATGTCGTTATATTTAATCTTACATCATTACACTTGAAATCACATCCTGCTAGTATGCGTCCTCAAATTAGCGTGTCGAAGTCGAAAGAAAAGAAAACATTGTAACACTAGAAACTACATTGCATATACTAGGTCAAGCATGTTATAACAAGTACATCCATACAATACTGGGTGTAGCAGGTCCTGCTAAAAAAGACTTTAAAACGTTCCAGTTCTATGAACTTACGTCCACATTTTCACTTAACCGTTTTCATGTAAGTTAGGCGTTTTTTAAACAACGTTTCCCAGTTTGAAAAGGTGGTTTGTATTTGTTTGTCTCTTTGTGAACTGCGTTGCTTGTGTTCTGCGTTTGCCTTGTAGTGCAAGTCTAAATGTTTCAGACGCGTCGGCTGTTACCTTCGCAAATAGTTACTGTTTTGAGCGCCGTTTTCTGTGTGTTTCGGACAAGATAACTCGAGAAGGCGTGAACGGATTCTTATGATATTTTGTATGTGAGTAGTTGTCTGAAAAAGGAAGGTCGAGTTCGACAATGGGCCTCCTAGAGGCCTTCTATGGTATTGTATCGGAACTTCAGGTTTTCGTATCTCCTTCTGTTCCGGGTTTTCTTTGCAGTGCAACTCGAAATGCTTGTCAGGCGCGCTGTTTGTTTTGAATGCATTGTCGAAAGGCATCTAGTAGCTCTTGTGGCGTGGTGGTGACACATATACAAGTCCCTTTCCTTTGGAACAAAATCTATCTTTTAACCGCGTCGTTCTTTTGAAAGCTTCCTGTCACCAAACAAAGCTTGCAAGTCTTCTACACTGAAAGACAGACGACCGATCGCTTATTGTAAGCTTTTCTGCGAGGTTATTACAGATTGCGACAATCAACAATCATCTACGACATAGTACAACTTTATTTACGACTGCGGAAAGACTGTCAAAAAGCTGTAGCTGGATCTTCATGATATTTGGTAGGTGGGTAGGGGTAGTAAAAACGGTCAAATTCGATGGCCCCCTAGTGGTTCTCTATATCACTGCAGCAGAACTTCTAGAATTTCATTTACCTCTTGTTTGTCTGTTTGTAGGTTCGTCAACATGTTGATACGGTTGGGAAGATGCGACAAAGGGCGCACCAAGTAAAGGAGAATGCGCTACGCCAGAGGAACAAGCTGGCCAAGGACATAGAAGCCGAGCGCGCCAAAATGTCCGCCATGTTGTTGGCCATGAAGGAAGTCAACACGCAGAAATTCAACGCAGAAAGACGTCGACTGAACATGGTGAGCATATATTAGGGAAGGGTACCGGTACGTTGTACCGTTACAAAACCGTTTTTTTCTTGTTGGACCGGTCCAGAAAAACTGGACCTGAAAAAAATTAGTGGACCAAATGTTGCACCTATTCGAAATGTACAGATTATACCGGCAGGCGTTCACGTGTTTTTGGGTCAAAGAAAATAAGTAGAGAAGAGTTGATAGTAATTTTACGGAGTTTCTGCAGTCAAATTTGGTATAAAACAGAAGCAGTTAGTGTTGTTTACATAAACATAGGATTCTATAACGCCAATAGACGTCGGATACTCCACCAAACAGATTCATTTGTAGCAAAATAGACCATTGTTTTAAGTATCTCCCATTCACAAGTTTTCACAGATTATTAGGTCCAGGTTCAGGTCCGGACCTGAACCTGACCTTCTGGACCTGGACCGTACTTGGACCTGGATTTTCTGTACCGGTACCCACCACTAATGCCTACCGCAAAAATCTCATTACTTTCCTCTTCTTAGGTCCGAATGAAAAACAAGCTCGCGAAGGAGAGAGACGAAGAAAGAGCCAAGCTACGGGAACTCCACGACACCATAGAAGAGATGAAGAAAGAAAAAGAGGAGGCCGTGAAACAAAAATACAGGGCCCTGAAACAACGCGACGAGGCCCGAACAACTTGTAGGAAGTTGAACGGCGAGTTGAAAGAACTACGTGAGTCCGTCGATTCGTTGAACGAATCAGGCTGCTTCGTTCTGGAAACTACAGAGAGGTTAGCAGTTGTTGAGAACACTCGCCGCTCAACCGCAACGAACTCAAACAAAAACCCGCGCTCTATGTTCCCCTCTATCGACAACAAGCGCTCGCAAAGGGTGCTTAGGGCTTCAGGACCACATCCGGGTGTTTCAAAGGCAAGGGTTCCCGCCAAATTACCCAAAATGAGTCAGATACAAGGGACCGTACCAACTCCTGTAAGGGGTGGGTATCCCTGCGTCCATGGAGGGAGGCCGTACGACCAATGGAGCTCCGCCTACAATCATGACGTCACAGACTCTGACGTCATGAGGGGCGGGGCTGAGCTCTACGACTATGGTTTCTATGACGACGACCTTCCGGATCATCTGACAAGGAGCTATGTTCAATATGCTGACCTGCAGGCGACTGGTCATCAGAGGGCACTGGTCAACCGGCCCCCTCATCACGCTGGACAATGGAAAAAGTACCCCACTGGCGAAACTCTGGCCACTCACTCCCACCGTCGTCCTACGACGTTGTCAGACAACGGTTTCCATAGCAACGCAGACGTGAACTATGAGGAAAGTGATGACGTTGCGACCAGTACCACAGAGAGCGGTAGTCATGGCAACACTGTTGACAGACAGGTGTCGGCACACTTAGAAGGGCTGTCGAGCGATCCGCGCGCTCACGTTACTCACGGTTACCATGGCAACATGGTTGACAGACAGGTGTCCGCGCACCTCTGTCACTGGGACTGCGACTGCGCGAGAAATAGTGTCGACCAACCAGAGTCCGTGAAACTACCAATGATTAAAAGTGATCAATCATATCGCCAATCAGGAATAAACTCGTCAATAGTCAACCCTTCACGAATGAAATTCCCCGAATTGTAGGCTGTTTTTTGTGCAGGAGAACAATAAGCACTGTCACCGACGATAATGCGCATTCGCAGTCAAAGGTAAATCTCCTGAGACACAAATTTTGGATATTATCATTATGGAAATCGATCAACGGAGACCAAATGTACATGTATGTGAACATGGTCGAGACAAGAGTTTCTAAAAGTTAGGGGTCTTCACCTTTGACCTACGCATGCGCAGATGGATTAATTAAAAGGCTTATACAAACTGTATGGTAAGAAAGGAGTCAACACTCATAGCAACATAAGGACAGAAAAATATGTTTTTAGATGTACAGTTTCTATTCATGTTCCGATTGTTTGATAACGAGATATGTGTTTTCATGTTTTCATATTGTTTACTGAAAATGTGCGTTATGAAATATTGTGCTTAATTACAATCAGATTTCAACTTGAATAAAAATGTATATATCAATATAATAAATAAGATGAAAACAAAATGTACACTGGAGTTCACTTTATATTGTATATAACTTGAGAAGAATATATCAAAAGGAATTATCTATATAAAGATGGAGGCAAATGTATGATCCTGGCTGTTTGCTTTGTTTATATTCACTAAAATGGAATTTGAGCGAGCAAGATGTGCCGTCAATAACAATGCAAATATCTGAATCAATAGAGACGTAGTAAGGAGGTTCACGTGTGTGTGTATGTGTGTGTTTGTTTGTTTGTTTGTGTGTGTGTGTGTGTGTGTATGTATGTGTGCGTGTTTGTGTGTGTGTGTTCGTGTTTGTTTGTTTGTGTGTGTGTGTGTGTGTGTGTGTATTTGTGTGCGTGTGTGTTTAAATACAATTGTGGTCAGCATATCTTGATGATGATGATGATGACTGGTTTATTCAAACAACAATTCATATATGCATGACCCAGATAGCAGCCCTAAGGCTGAATTGATAGGCACGTTTACATTTACAATTGAAATAAAATCTGTTAAAAAAATATTTACAGCATGTCATCATTAAAACAAGAATTTTACCGAACAACACCATCAAGTAATTAAAACAACGATTCACACAGAGTCATCGTTTAGCAAGGAAACCATTTAGTTAATCGGACTTCTCTTGAAACGAGTAGTATTCGCTCTTAAGAACCTCAGGAAGGATTGTAATGAAAGTTAGTACACGTATACGGTTAGGTATTGGGAAGACTAAGGTCAAGGTAAGTTTGTGCCCCTATGTGTGACCTTGGTACTGCAGCGGAGCTTCCAGTTTCAATATCTCGTGTTCTGAACATGCTGTAGTCATGATTTTTGAGTGGTAGATAGCTTTTGAAACCCCCTACCGACTTTTTTGTAACTGAAGGGACCGCAATTTTGTTTGAGACACAAAGAGAATATCTCAAAGAGGGTTAACGGATCATAATGATTTTTGGTATGAAGGTAAGCTAAGTGATGCTTGTTTACAATGTAACAGAAGGATTATCGTAACTTTGGCAGAAAATCCCTTACCCGTGCAACAAAGAACTGTATTGTCCATTTTTTTGTAGTAACCTGATGAAAGTATTGACTGATAAGAGCTTTGTTTACAAGTATGCATTGTGTACCAAAATGCCAAGTGCCAGCAAATGATCCTTCTATGGTAGTCAAAGCGTGACCGAGCGCTTGCAGGTGTTTCTTTTATCACATCGACTCATTTTTTTCTAGTTTTGTGCCGCACTTATGTTACGGATGCAGAACTTGAGTCTGACATTTGAAAAATTTGTTTACAGAGAGAAAACGCTCGTAAGTAGACAGTTATTTACACTACAGTCGACGGTCACATCGAAGGCAGTGAGTGGGTTTGTGTTCCTGGCAGCATTCTGTAACAACTACTATGTAGGGATTATCTGAACCAGGTTGTCGGGATAATATTCTTCTCTCCAGAACCAATGGCGCTGAAAGGATCCACGAAGATCAAACGGAAACCTCCGAAGCGGAACGAAGACTCACGACGGCGTGTCGGAGACGCTTCGGAGCCGTTCGACGTTGAGGGACTCGGCTTGAAGGCGCCACCGACTACCCTCTTTCTCGTCAGAAACTTACGTTGCCACATAACCGCCATGGAATCTGAACTAGAGTGCTGCAAGGTAAAGAAGGAGATGGCCGAGCGGAAAACTAAAGAAGCAGAAAAAAACGCCGCACGAAAATCACTGGAGTTAACAGACAACAGAAAATCCGTGGACAAAGCTGTCAAAGAAAAGGCAACCGCAAAAGCTCATCTAGAAAGCCAACAAAAGGCTCACATCCGCTTCCGGCGAGATCTCGACCATCTAAAATCCGTAAAAGATCTATCAGTCGAAGCCATGGAGAATGCTGTAAGGCAAACAGAAAGGATCGTCTCCGAACTGGACTCTCTGAAACAACGACTGGACTGGACTTCAGAAATGATGCAAGAACTAAAAGGTGAGAGAGATCTTGCAGAGAAAGAACGTCTTGGCGTTGTGTACGAGAAAAACAAGCTCGCTAAAGAAAGGAAAGCTGTAAAATCAAAAACTAGCTGTCTCCAAGCAAGCAAGGATCTCTTAGCACGTGAAACTTGGGAGGCGAGAAGAGACAAATACAAGGCCATACAAGACAGAAATGAAGCCATCAAACAATGCAGAGAGATGCGTAGCGAACTCACAGAGCTAGAAAGAAAGAAGAAGAGGATACTTAAACTCACAAGCCTTTACCAAGACCGAGTGCTATCTATGTATCCAGAGGATCATAGCTCAACAGATAAACAAAGTAGAGCGGAGTCATCCCTCTCTTGCGTTGCGAAGAAAACAAACGTGAAGTTGCCGAAAATCTACGGAAACTACACGCTGAGTAAAACCAACATGTTGGGACCAAGAGAGGAATACTATGTGCTGAACAACACGAGGAAGGTTCCTGTGGAGAAAGACTGCGGACAAGATGGCGTTATTCTTCCAAAAGTCAACAACATAACGCTTCAAAACAAGGCCAGAAAATGAACAATCGTCATAAAGTCTTTATTACGCACAGTGTCCTTGGTTGTTAGGGCGCGGTCACAAAGTAGGTCGCGCGATCGTCGTACGACTTTGATGCCATAGGATTTCCAAGCAGGCTGTGACAGAACCAACCACAGACATGGATTCAAAACAGAACTTTGTGTACCGCAAGATAGTTGAACATTACAGGGGACGTACATTTTTGTCGTACAAAATGGACGAAGTTAGCGATCGTACGACGATCGCACGACCCATGTGACCGCGCCCTGGTTAGCCTGCAAAATATGTCATAGAACATTAATATTAATATCATAGCAAGCGTAATGTTTTGCCTTTGTTTTGCCCAACTACTTCAATGATTCACATGACGATAAATATATTTCAATCGTTGTGGCTAAGAGAGAAGTAAGAAAAGCTATCTCAAAACGACTGTAATAATATCTTGTGAATTCTCTTCACATACAAATGGTGCTTTTAATTTAGAATACGTGCTATTCAAAACATCTAGTTTCTATGTTCGTGCACTTTTGAAATATGTGTGTGGAATTGTGTGTGTGTAAAGATGTATTCAGTGGTATGTAAATGATATGCAAAGAATTCTAACTATAGAATTATGTTGCTACAGAGATATGAAATAAACTATTTCCCTTTCATTGGCCTCCTGTTATTGTGGTATTGTTTTGTTTTCCATTATTCTCTTAGAGCCATTATTTCGTTATTAACTCTATGTAAAATAGAGGTACTGGTATTGTTGTGTTTGTGTGCGTACGCGTGTGTTTCCGGATATTTCAAGTCAATATAACTCAAGAACCTCGGGATGGATTGTACTGCAGAAGATTTAGATCTTCCGTTTTTTGCCTCTTCTAAGTTGTCCTAGACATGCTATGCTACTATGATGATATGGTATCTATTGACCAAGACCGTATCCATGGGCCACGGAGGTAGAAGCATATACATATAAAAAGGCTAGTGGTTAGGACCCGGGAGCTTGAGGTGGCATGACATAGTATTTCACCTACGGGGATTTATATGGTTAAGGACCCCAAAGTGAGGAGGTTCGACGCCTCAAAATACATAGCAGGGTGCACAAGCAATTAACAAGAATCTAATATGTTGAAGTGCAGGGTATAGCCTACAAAATAACTAAAAATGAGCCTAGATTTAGGATCGTTCTCTTTTTAAAGCCACTTTGATTTGACCCCAGCGGAGGTCATGAAACTGCAGCCGACGTACAGACAGTATCCGGTAACAGTATCAAGGCGTAAATTCACGCCGACCGAAAAAGCATCGCACTCAACTTATATAGTATCAAAACTGATATGTACGTATACCATTCACCACAGTTTCCACCTCGCTGTTGTGAACAGGACAATAACTAACGCCTTTTCAAGTACTGTGGCGCACAACTTTATACCCGAACTACTATTGTGTCCCGCGACCTTGAAAAAATTGCCTCTCTATATCTGCTTGAATGTCAATAACAGATGGCCGATGGCAGAAGCAGAGCATTACGGGAGTCTGTGAGAAATGTGAAGGTCTCTAAAATGGCGGCCATTATGTTTTACATTTTGGGACACACATTGTTTATCAAGTGGTACAGCATGATCAAATGTTACACTCATCTCGAGTGCTACTACTGTTTGTTTGTAACGGTAGTAGATTTTTTAAGTACGTTGCAAAGTCCGGGTCCTGTTTAGGTCAAGATTAAGGTCTACTTTTGAGAGACTTTTAGATCTTTGAAAATAACAAGAATGAGTCACATGGACACGGAGCATTTCTAACATTACTATCATGTGGATACGCAAAACTGAGCGTTGATTATGAATAAAGGAATGTTCAAGTTAGATTGCGAAAAAAAGGGGGAAAAATTAAAAACAAACTCAAAGATATGCTGAGCGTTTCAAAATCAACGAAATACGTGGAAATGTTATATTGGGTGGGGCCATGTCCTTGGTATGGCATATCGGTTGGGGCTGCACCCGTATTTCGGAAGGGATGTAAAATGGGGTTTCCATGTTCGAGGAGGTGCATCGAGCACGTTTAAAGAAGAGGGGCTAGCAACCACTCGCTGTAAAAACATAATCTGTTACTGAAAACCAAGGATATCTGTTGCCCTGCAAGAGTCTGATATAATAAGAGTACCTTCGATGTTTCAAAATCAGCGAATAACGTGGGAATGTTGCAAAATATCTCCACATAACGTTGTGAGGCAAACTCAACAGTCCACTTGATCGAAATCAAGACCCACTCAAAAACCTAGAATACTTCAATTCGTGGTAGCCCAAGTACCAAGTTTTTCTCAAGCGTTCGCCACTTTTATTTCAGCGTTGTATCGCCTTTCATGACATCGATAAATATGTTTTGAAGTACGGTGAGCGATTTTTACCGCCAAATAACATTTCAGATCAAGCAAAATCTCTTTACAAAGTTGCCAACATGGATGGCAGAATGGACGACGATGTAGCGGACACAGAACGGATCAAGCCAGACTTGCGAGAAATGCCGAGTGAAGACGAAAATACCCGACGTCAACCGAATGAGGCCGATAACAGCGCACCGTCGAGGGGTTCGGGCGACCGGAGCATACTGTCAAAGGGTGGCGGTGACGGGAGCTTTCTGACCGGGAGCCCCGGAGAAGGTGTAGCGAGGAAAATGCGGAGCGACAACGTGGTTGAAAGAGCACACAACGACGCCGTACAACGGTCCCCGAAACACGACAACTGTCTCAACCCACAAGGCATCAACAAGGACGCAAACTCCATACATGAAGCAAAACACTACGAGCAACGGAAACAACATCAAGAATTCCTAGACCACGCAAAGAAGCTACAAGAAGAGGTAAAGAAGCAATCGTCTGTCATAGAAAATTTGCTTACTGCTAAAAGACAGCTGCAAACGGAACTTGAACAGCTAGCAGTGAGAGAACACCACTACCGAGAAAGAGCAGAGTATCTCGAAGAGAAAATACAAGCCATAACTGCGGAAACCGAAGAAACGAGAGAGCAAGCGAAAGATGTTGTTTCGGTGCATGACAAGCTACAGGGGCAGATAGAATGGCTGACACAAGCAAGAGACAGAGCCCACCGCATCAAAACAACGGCGATGCGAGAAAAACACCGCATCCAACAAGAGCTGAAGCTAGAACAGGCCAAAATGGACCAGATGACAGTCGCGCTACGAGAGGCGAAGAAACAAAAACTTGTCGCAGACAGACGACGGATAGAAATGGCAAGATACAAGGACGACTTAACCAAGGCCTTGGAAAAGGAAAGATCAAGAAGTACAACCCTTCTCGAGTCGATAGAAACGTTGAAGATTCAAATGATCGAAGCCATGAAGGTACGAGACGATGCCGTACAAAGAGAAGTTTCCTTGCAGCAACAATGCGCTCGCTTGAAAGGAATGCTACGCCGTGACAAAGTCCAAGACTACGACAAAAAAGGTTGCGTTGTACTTGACACCACAGAATGGCAAAGAGAGACACCAGGTTTTCGACTCCCATCTATAAACAACAGACAATACTCCAACAGGTCTATTCCTCCAAGCAGTGATTCCAAAATCACACTACCCGACATATCTCCACAACAACGGAGGAGAAAGTGCCGTCCTTTTGGTAGAATCTCTCGTAAAAAGATGCCCATACCAACATCAGTTGATCATGATTCGGATATACAAGACGAGTGGACTCCTCCCGAAGAAAACAACCTCTCGCACCAGGCAAATTCTTTGTCAAAAACCCACCATCGTTCAATACAAGAAGACAGTGCGTACTCTGGGAGTTTTGAGTCGCTTCCCTACCTCCCAAATATCAACAAAAACGGTAAAACTTCCTCCAGTACAACCTCTTACTTCGAACAACATATCCCTAACAGGACGCGGTCGAAGGTTTCTAGACATCCCAACCAAAGCCAGAGAAGTTCTATGCCCGAATTTCCACCTAAAAGACCGACGCGTTTCCGTTCGTACTCCGAGGGGCAAGCACTTATCCAAGAGGGACCAAATTCGTCGGATATCCCGAAGGATAATAGGCTAAAACCTATTCAGAATGGTACGGTTCTACCAAGTTGTATACAGAACAAAACAACGGAAACTGTCTGCAAAACAAACAATGGACAACAACTGAATCAGAACCACATGATGCTGAAACAAACATACTAAGGATGTACATAAGGTAGGAATGTGTACCTTTACAGTACAGTACAGTACAGTACAGTATAGTATGTAAGGTACGGTAAAAAATACCGGTCGGGAATATCATTGTACCTGTACTGTACCTAAATAACCTTGCACATGAAACGTTTTAGGTGAAAGCACGTTTTGTTTATGTCATCTTTGTGATTTGTTGCAACGCCATTTTGTTACTTATTCTAATTTTCATTTTCTTCGTGTATACTGCAATTCTTCGTACTCTTTGTGTATTCTTTAGACTGGGTACCACTGAATATAAACGTTTAACAATTCGCCAGAGTTGAATGGGGCTATTCAGCTGTTTGAAAACTTCAATAAACAATAAACTGGATTGCCAAGAAGAAGAAGAAAATGTTGTCATGACTGTGTTGAGTTTCATGTATCACATATTTGAGGATTGAAGGTAGGCGTTCAATGCACGAGTGGCTAGCATAGCGGACAGGAGACCGATCAAGCTAAGATTCCAGTTTTTTTTTACTAGACGTTGTGCCATTGGGAAAGGCACTTTACACAACTTTCCTCACTCCACCCAGGTGTAAACATACTTTGGGTAGAAGTCAGTCAAGTCAAGTCAAAGTATGGGTAATGACTTCGGCTGGGGAGGTAAAAGGCAATGGAAGGAGTGGAATGGTCTCTTTTTTCCAATACCGTACCCTAGACACAGTAGATAACAACCCACTGTCCCTATGGTCTTGAAAAGGCTATGGGACTACTTTTACATTTTTTGACGACGCCTCAGGGGAGTCGTCAAGTGGTATATATTGCATTCAGTCTGCAAAAATTCTAGGAATTGCACAGGCATTTTTCCAAGCATGCTAGTAATCCACAGTATGTTGGGTAAGCAAGTTCCCCCCCCCCCCCCCTAAATCTGTTCCAGATGTATCTCTGGTATGCAATGGTGGAATGTAGGTCACACTTTTTCCCTGGGGGAATTTGTCCTTTGAAACTAGTGGTAAGACAGGGAAACTCTGCACAATGGATCACGTTGTCTTGGTTGTTATGTTATGTTATGAAGGATACATTTTCTTTTCCAGAGCTTGTTCAAGTCATACGCCACAGACAGACAGGAAATACTTTTGTAGTGCTCAGCTGTAGGTTTAGGTCACTGGCAGACCATTGTGCTGTACCGGGGATAGTACATTTCTGCTGGCTGTAGGTTTATGTTACAGGTGGCCTAGTATATTGTGCCAGGGATAGTGCGACAGGGAAGTTCCAGTCTATTTCTGATTTCAGCTGTATTGTTGTACCCTCAATCGTCGTCATGGCAATGATACATTTTTATTTCCAGTCTTGTTTATTAGAGTGTTTAAATAAAAGCAGCCCATTTGTAAAGAAATTCTGGTTTTCAACATGTTGGTACGGCATAATACGTTGAATATCGTGAATTCACTTTTTGATCCTTCCGATCCAACATAATGATTATTTTTACTTAAAAAAGGGACAAATAGCCACATGTACTGTGTTCCCCCTCCATAACAACATGATATGCGCTTACGTGACTTAATGGTCTCATGCTGACATATCGTGACGTCATAGCTGTCAATCATATCGCTTTTCTTCTGTGTACAAATATGTTAAGTGTTCTTGAATGTGTAAAAGAGTAAAAAAAATCGATCGTAACAAGCTCGTGAAAAAACACACTCCATTTCTTTCGAGAATACTTGAAAGACAAAGGTACGACAGGACAAGTGCGTAGTCAAGAACGTCACATGGGTCCAAAATTCTGTCCGAACGGTCGTTGACATCATGATCATGATTCTTCTAGGGTCATCGTCCTCTGTGCATAGTTGCATTAGGTTGGTAAGTCACTGAATAAACAAATTCTTTATACACAACTAAGTGTTTTGTTCAACTGACGTTTCGGTGACCGTCTGTCACTTTCCTCAGGGCAATTCTCACTGGTCCACATTGCACTGCAGCTAATGTATGTATATATGCAAATACATTACGTTTGGGCCCGCATCTGTAAGCAGCGACACCTATGCTGCAATGCAATATATGAACCAGTCGAACCGCCCTGGAGAAGGTGACAGACGGTCACGAAAATGTCGGTTTAGTATAATGCATGATTGTGGATAAAGAATCTTGTTATTCTTTCAAAGACTTTGTCCAAAGTCCAAAGAATTAAAAATCATCAGAGTAAAATAAATAAAGTGATCAAGTGAAGTGAGAGAATTTTCATTATTGAAGACACCTATCATATAATGATAGCGATGGATTGATGCATCTTCGGAGCAAACCGCCAGGGGTCCTACGCCATTTTCCCCTGGCAACAGCTGTCTGGTAATGTCAATGACCGTTCGGACAGACTTTGGACCCATGTGACGTTCTTAAATTAACAAAGCACTTGTGCTTTTGTATTTTGAGTACTCAGGAGTGCACTTTTTCAAGAGGTCGTTTTTGATCGATTTTCCGACTCCTTTACACATCCAAGAATACTTTACAATTTTGTACACCAAAAAATAGCAAGATGATTGACATCTATGACGTCATGATAATTTGAGACCTTTGAGTAATAAAAACACTAGCACTTCCAGGATCATATGAAAACGCTAGCACATACAGAAACCGGGCGTTATGTTGTAGTTCTTTTTCGTTCCTTTTCGTTCCTTTTTGTTCCTTTTCTCACTTTCGATACATCGCCAAAGAAAGGGGGTCAAAATCGACCTTGACCTTCGTCTTGCTAACATCAACCCATATATTATAAGACTCATCCAAACAACTTATCCAAATGTTGTTGCTGACCACATAAATGTCGAAACACAGATAGACAGACACAGACACATGCAGACACACAAAAACAGTGCCTCGAATTTTCATAGAGGTACGCACTGAGACTGACACATCCTCACATCTGTTTGGAGAGTATGAACGTGTAGATGTTGCAATCGGCAGAGTACCATACAACCAAGCGACATTCTCTCATGCTTGGGTCAGATTTCAAAATCTGGGCCCCGCCGGGCTGTTTTTTGAAACGATTTTTAAACTGTTTATCAAGAAATACACACAGATCAAGCTTGACTAATTGTTCTTTCTCCTTTTCTGTGTTACGTTGCCTTGTATACCATACCTTTCGTTGCAAGGCCGCAAACAACTCGGGGGGTCGCCATTTTGAAAATGTGACCCTAACATATTTTATAACACGGGGTGCCACGATGTGTTGTGTTCGGCAACATTCCCCGACAGGGTTACATGTACGGTATATTTTGAGCGCGAGTGATTTAAAGCTTCCTTCGTCAACCTGCCAAACAAAAAATAACAGACATGCCGAACATATGTCGCCCGAAGAGTCTCCAATTCGTCTTTGTCTGACCAAATCCAAACTGTTTATAGTAAAAGGGGGTCTAACGTTACACTTCGTGCTCTGAAAGAAGACATTGTGACCTTCGTATCATAACAACATTCTTCATTGACACAAAAAACGACTTTCGGCGACTTTCAAATAAGGTCGCTAACTGTCTCGAGTACGCATGCGCGGCGACAGGAATTGTGGGTACTATGTCAAAGGTGAAGGTCCCTGACTTGTAGACAGTTCCCGTCTTGACCATTGTCTTGATTTGCATAAGAATGTCAAGACGTGTTTTGTTTACTAATCTGTTTTAGGAGTCTTTACCTTTGACATATTACCCACAATTCATGTTGCTGCTTTCTCGTGCGCACTCGGAACGACGAACGCATTGTCATCACTACATGCACGAATAGAAATGTGTAAAAGAAACTATACATTGTACATAACTTTCTTTCCTCGTAGAAGCAAGACAAGGCGATACGTCCAAACCACAAAACTGATGACTTATCATTAAGGTGAATGAAATATGAATATGAAGATAAAAACATGAAATCATTAAAGGAATCGGGCTAAGATCAAGAAAAAATACTGCATCACTTAATCATATACGGTGTAATTATAAGAAAAGCAACATACATTATCAAAATCTCTTGAGGTAGTATACACATATTTTAAGAAAAGGGAAGAAGCATGTAAACGTTAAATATAGTGATATCATAGCTCCAGATGTATTGTTTATCCAAGTATAATTATAAATACATGTAGTAGTACTTAGCCTTTAGTGTCCCATGTAACACAACCAAACTGTTGCATTTAGCCCATATGGGCAGGAACATATGACAATATACCAAACTACATGCGAATGCAGCAAATTAAAGGGATCGTGAGATACAGCTGCGAACAGCACAACAACGTTAACCCCAACTACAATACTTCGTCAGAATTCGAAGGTGACCCGCCTTCTCGGAGTAAAAGAATAACATCTGGAATTCAGATATCAATTTTTAACTGTTGTATGTTGTTGATGCTTCAAAAGGGACATATTTGGAATTGAATGGTGCATCATTTAAGGACTTCTCTGTTTAGTTATGGTCTTAAGCTCCAAAAGTAGACATGAAAGGATCTGCCATTTAGAGAGTAGACAAATACTTCGCAGTGTGCTAGATGTGTCAATGAATTAGGTTGACAAATTGATCTATTTCCCACTTTAACAGAGATGACGCAGCCTTTATTTTCTTTGGCATTAGTACTTATAATTCTTCTTCTTATACTTCATAATGTAGTTATGTTCTGTCGTCTTCCACTGTTCATTGTGCTCTAGGGGGCTTTCTCCAGTACAATGAACCTGAGTGTAAATACTGTATATAGTGTCTGACTTCTCTTTCACAATCTGTGGAAGAATAGCTCTTCAGTTAGCTAAACTAGCTCGAAATCAACTTTAATCTACACTTAGGCCATGTCGATTTGATTATATGGATGACATCCCGTCCGCATCAATTTTCCGGCTGTTATGAAAAAAAAGTTTTCAACTATTCTATAATTCGTACAAAGCAGCTCCGAAATGAGCAAATGCATGGCGTAGATTGCAAAAATGATATCAGAAATCATATAATGTCAACGTCGATTCCAAGGTCAAATTAGAAGATGCGAAAGAATAAAAATGAATAATCTATTGTTCGGTATATCATGAATTTCATATCATCATACCTGACCACTTTGATTTCATAATGAAGGCATTTTTTTGGGCCAAACTTTATTTTATTCGCATCGATTTGGGGTTCCCAGAAGATGCCATCCATATAATCAAATCAACATGGCCAGGCTAGAAAATGAAATTTAGAAAGTTCACAGCGAATGATATTGTTGGCTGAGGCTAATATGCCAAGTTCGCATCAGCTAACTAGATTTAAAAGAAAAGACTACGTACATTTGACTGAACACTCATAAATAAAGTAGCCTATACCAGGCTCTTTAGGATACTGAAAAAATAGCAAAAATTGGCCACATAAACCGAATAACTTGCAATAGGAATCGACTGAATAGTTGCATATTTTGAGCTTCAACTGATCTTAGTTGGCTAATTTCTCTATCAGATTATTGGCAAATTTCTGTCATTTTTCAATCACCCGAAGAAGCCTGATAGAGGCTACAAGGGATGAGCGAAAGTGCCGTATGTGATATATGGATTATGGCAACCCAGCAGCCGGATATGATATTTGATATCGTCCCCTAAAATAGCCAAGGTATCACTTACACAGGATTTTACCATGACGGTATGTCTGGATCAGTATAGCACCACGAGTTAGTGAAATCTGGAACCACTGGCGAAAACTAGGACGTTTGCTTTGACCATATTCTAACGTCTATTTGATACTGGGGGTCAATTTATGGCATTACCATTCCAAATAAACACGCATCCTCGCATTGGTCTCTTTGCTAATGAAATCAATCTGCTGTGTATATCATTTACACTTGTTGACAGCTATGGTATAGTATTTAGCATGTAAGTTTTCCCGCCTGTTTTTCGATACACCAATAAAATAGCAATTTTGTCGCCAAAATCCAACGTTTATTGGGATTTTATGTTCAGATTATGAAATTATGGAACGGTTTGGTACTTAACATGGTTCGGAAACCCCGCTGGTAAGAGATTTTGTAGAGCGCGTACGGAATGCAGAAACTGCCTAGGTACACAAAAAAGCACATCCAATCCGCGCCCATATACCCCGTTAATAGATAGGCATGATACTCTAAGAATAACTTCGGTACATCCGAAATCTTTCCCGGTGCCGCAGCCACTAACGCCTACCCCTCCAACGAATTGAAACACTATTACAAGAAGTACAAGAAAGAAAAGATGTCGGCGGAAACTGCAATAAAGGGACTTAACCATGACTGCGTTTTTGCAGGGGCGAGGGGAAGAAGGAAGTATTTCTGCCACGATGTGTACGTGTGTTTTCCCCCGGTTTATCATGGTGACGTGAAGCAGCCCCGTTTGCAGCAAGCCGGCAGCTATACCCCGAGTAACTATGCCGTAAGGTTGCACCAGAATAGACTGGAGGGCGTCAGGCGTAGGTAAGTAGCAAAAATGATATTCTCAATGTTGTACTACAATGTGAGGTAGCCATCTGAGTTATACCCCCTTTCTACTAAGACGGCGCTCTCGCCGCGCTCTCTCTGCGACCTATAATTTCGCAGATCGCTCAACGAATCGTATAGAAACGAAATAAATCTTTTTATACTTTGCGTCTTTTGTAGTCTTCTCTGGCACACTTTTACATTTTGTACTCCGTATGAAATCAAAGGTTGCACATGTTCTATTTAGGTCGCAGTGAGAGCGCAGCGCGATCGCCGTCTAGTGGAAAGGGGACCTTAGGCCTATGTCACATTTCCAAGCAAACCGGGGCCCGGCCGGGCAGCTTTCGGGAACGAAAAGTATGATATAAAAGACAACAAACTATACGCATAAGGATGGGAATTGTTTTTGTATATTTTTACGTTTTCGTTTCAACAAATGTGACGTTAGCCTACTCGAACACGGTACCGCTATTTTACACCCCTCCCTTCCGAATACATCTCCAAGCAGTATGCCCTAGCTTCACAGGATTCGAACCAAGGTCTCCAAGTTACCAACTAACTGGAACCAGAAGTACAACTGTGAACCGCTACCAGTTGAGCTACAGGGACATATATACCCGATTCTTTAAATGCATGTGGGTCTCAGTTTGGATGCCTGTAGCAATATAACGTTATGTTTCTAAGCCTTGAAATATTTACTTGTAAACTTTTATCACGATTTAAACTCTGGAAACGTAAGATTCTCGACTTTACGGGTCTGTGTACCCCTCTTAACCCCAGTAAAGATGAAAGTCTTAACATTTATAGTGTTTACATACCTATTATATTGATGTGACTTTACGAGTACATATTACAGGGCCACCTACAGCATACTGTATAGTTTGGTACTTCGCTATATGGTATTTGATATACCGATGATGTAGCATGTGGAACGAAAACATCTAACATTTTGGCACGGCAAAGTGAAACGTTCCTGTGAAACATTTTTGTTGAAGGCATATATATATATATTAGGAAATAGATATCATTTAGAAATAAAATTTCCTGGTATAGTTAGTTCTTACCAAGGTGAAAAACAAGTGATGATTTCAGATACATTTGATGTCGGAAAGAATCAATTTATCGACATCAAAAATTGGTAAAACCACCCACAAAGTTTAGTGGATATCAAAGATTGCAGTTCAACAGAGAGAGAGACAGAGACAGGGACAGAGAGAGAGACAGAGTTAGGCAGAAAGAGATAGAGACATGCAGAGACAGAGAGAGAGAGAGAGGCGCAGAGAGACAGAGACACGTAGAGAGATAGAGAGAGATAGTTGTAGAGAGACACGCAGAGAAAGAGAGAGAGAGAGAGCTATAGGGAGACGGAGAGAGAAAGAGACTCAGAGAAAGAGACAAAGTCAGAAATAGGCAGAGAGAGAGAGAGACAGAGAGAGAGAGAGAGACATGTAGAGAGAGAGCCAGCCAGCCAGCTAGCTGGACAGACAGATAGACAGACAGATAGACAGACAGAGTGAGGTAGAGTCAGAGATAGCGAGTGGGGAGGGGGATATGAACCTGTTCAGGACAGAAATAGCCCCTCCAGTTTATGGGGTTGTTTTGATGACATTTGATGAGGATCATTTACCTATATAGCTATATCTTGCTGCTATACAAGTTTTTATGTTCTCTAATCTTTTCCGTGCTTAACACCAATTTCGGCTTTAACATTTCATATTCTAATGTTGTATGTATTGGGCTAACTTTGTTAGATTGTGTTCAAACTGCAAGTTACCTTCGCCAGAAGGATATGTTTTCGGTTTTGCTATTGTGGTGTGGATACATTGTGGGTTTGATGTCAAGAGCATAACTCAAGAAGCTGTAGATGGATGTTCATGAAATCTAGTAAATAAGTAGATGCTGGTAAGACGGGGGTAAACTAAGAGAATGAACCTCCTAGCGGCTTCCAATGTCACTGCAGTGGAACTTCAATCTTTCAGTTCAATTTTCCGGAAGTATACTATTACATCGTGGTTTTTCCGTAACGGATAGCTTGTGACTAGCCTTTCTCCATCATAACATAGAAATGCAAAATGAAACATAAATTCAAGGTGCAAAAATTTGACGCACATTCAACCACTGTACTCCCCCATTCGTTGAACCGCTAATTGTCATTACCTCATTGGTTGAACTGTTAATTGTGATTGACAGTCGAGACTGACAACCGACTGTCAGAATGGCTGCTAGAATAAGAATCTTGATTTGGTCATGCTAGCTATACGTGCCCGGCAGAAACACATACGCATGTGTGCGATTATTTCAGCTGGTGTGGTAGTAAATTGTACCCAACCCCACCCGAAAAGGTCGCGCAATTTCCTATTTTGATTCCACCCTACTGAGTAAGTCCTATCTTCAAAGCATTGCAGACGATATCCGATCCACAACTTGCTATTTGTTAGCAGTGGTCCATGACATTGAGTACATGATAGCCTCCACCGGGCCTTTCCGTGGGGTTATGAATAGTAAAATTCAGCAAAAATAGAGTGAATTATTGGCTAGTAGTCAGTACGCAAGAAGGGTCAAACTCACCCCTCAGAAGAGCGCTGGCAATAGACGTCCATTCTGGCTGTCCATCTAAATTATCGGTTCAACCAATGACAGGTTGGCAATTATCGGTTCAACCAATGAGAGACACTCTGTGAATTATTTGCATCTTTGTGTGTCATTGTGCATTTCTACTTTTTTTGATGGAGATGGTCGGGACCGTAAATGGGTATCAGGACAGTTCGGCACATGGACACTTCGGCCCGGACACTTCGGCCCCAAGACCAGGACACTTCGGCCCCAAGTCCAGGACACTTCGGCCCCAAGTCCAGGACACTTCGGCCCCAAGTCCAGGACACTTCGGCCCTGCTAGTTCCTGTGTGCGTGGGCATGCTATGCAATGTACAAATTAATCTCTTAGCTCGCAGTTGTAAGGACATTGATTTCGATATTTACGATGAACAGTTAATGCCAGTCGGGTGTTTTGAGCAGTAGATTCATTTTTAAGCTGTACATGTAAGTTACCTATGTTGTACATTAAAAAAAATATCCGTAACAGGTCGCGTTGTGGAGTACTTTATAGGACTGTTTAAGACGGCTAACTATACATCGCAGTAGGTAAGACTTCAAGTAAGCTAGGGTCATCCAGAAAAAAGGGATCTTCATGCCCCGAAAACGCAAAAAAATTGTTATCACTAATGACTATTTCCTCGAGTAAACAGGAGAACACTATATAATATACTGTACAAGTAAAATCATACGTCCTAGAATTATACGTTATTTAGTCAACTAAGGCTACGTGTTAGATAAATATTGTGGAGTAGACTCGGGGCCGAAGTGTCCTTGGCTTGGGGCCGAAGTGTCCTTGGCATGGGACCGAAGTGTCCTCGGCTTTGGGCCGAAGTGTCCTCGGCTTGGGGCCGAAATGTCCTGATTGCCAGGGGGCCGAAGTGTCCATGTGCCGAAGTGTCCGACATTCCCGTAAATGGATTGGTCTATTGTTACCTTCCAATGCACAATGGTCAGCCTCCCTTGGCGAATCCTTCTCATATAAATCTTTATATGTGGCTTAACAAGAACGTTCAATGCAAAGTGTCATTTGGTGATAACTACTCATCGGCGTAAAACAGAATTTGGGACAGAGAATGTAAGGTCAACTGTTATGCCTACAGGGTAAGGGATGGGTGACTTTAGGGGATACATCTGTATCGTATAACGGGATACTGTAACATGATTCTGGTGGGCTGGACCTAGCTTCAGGGTCAAGGTCATATAATGGATGATAGGGATGGTACTGTCCTTTGTCACATTGTCACAGGGTCACAGGGTCATGGGCGGGGGGTGATATAGACTTCCTGAGTCTTTTGACCAATGACGTCACATCTTCGTAAAACCAAGATTCTGCTGTTGGGCCTATCCTCAGGGTCAGGTCATAATGGAGGATATGGATGGTACTGTCCATCATCTACATTATTTAAGGAGTGTCACAGGGTTATGGGCGGGGGGTGATATAGACTTCTTGACTCTTTTAACCAATGACGTCACGGGTCCGTAAAACGTGATTCTGGTTGAGTAGGCCTAGCTTCAGGGTCATAATGGACAGGAATGGCTGGCATACAAATGGTCGTTTGTGTGTGTGTGTGTGTATGTGTGTGTGTGTGTGTGTGTGGGGGGGTCGTATGGCCTTCCTGACACTTTTTACCAATGACGTCACTTGATGTAGGCAATATAAGGTCACGTGATGAAGTCGACGTAATGTAGTCTTAAGTTTGCCTTTGTTCATCCCGTATTCTGGATCTGGACTTTTTGCTATGTTACACAAGAATGTCTTCTTCGTGTATCGTTTCAGGCACGCACCGCTGAACGTTCGCAACTTCACCGTACCAGGGTCGCAAGTGAGTCTCCACTGATGACGCCGTCGGAGGCCACGACACATCACACCGAAGAACAACCACCACACACACGAGACGGAGAAGACTGGGAAGAAAGAGAGAGAGAAGACTGAAGATCTGAAAAAGCAAGAACATGAAAGACACTGAGAAACAGAGATTATAAGAGAGAGACAGTTTCTTAAAGAGAGAATAAGGAAGTTCATGATACTAAGCTTAAGTGTACATGCGCAAGGTCAAGGGTGAAGGCCCCTGACACATAAACAAATCATTATGCAAATGACCAATGGTTATGCAAATCTGCCGATGGTTATGCAAATTGAACGACATTTATGTAATTCGACCGATGGTTATGCAAATCAACCGATGGGGGCTTTTACTTTTGATTTTGCGCATGCGTGCTTAACGTCGTGAACCACATTGTTGGAGAAGTGCGTTCGGGAAACGTCGGTCTTTTCCGTTGACGTTCCCGACGTTGTAACGATCCACGTTTGGTGGATCTCAAAAGCTTCTGTGACGTCATGCCAATCAAATGTATAAGTATAACAGGAGGCAAATCTGATTGGCTAGCTCGAAATGATGAGATTAAAGTAAGATGCAGTCGCGAGGCACCACAGGATAAAAAGGTAGTGAAGAGTCTTTAAAAGTCAGAGATCTTGTAGACAAGACATATTGTAGAAATCATACAGCTACAGAACCTTATCATTTTTGTATACTTTTATTGCTGTAATTACTAAAGAGATGGTAGCATCATATCCAGCTCTTAAAGGGACTTTCCACGAATTCTAATTTTATGCTACATAGATGGTGGCCAATTGCATATTTAAATCGATACCGCATTGCATGTTGGGAAATATGTAAAACCACCATAACAATCTTGTCACTCCTTATAAGGAAACCAAAGATTACTGTCAACATTTGTTTACATCGATTTATTCGATGCTTGTTTCAAAATAAACTACAACAGTAACTGCTTCGATCATGAATACCTAATTGCATATGAAAATAATTTCATCAGGTTGGTAGATCATAGGACATAGTTTTCTTTTACACTTCATTGCATATCTGCCATACTATCTAAACAAATGCCTGTCTAGCAAACTGCCCTTAAAATTGTTCACTGTGTAAAAACAGATGTTGGTCCATCGTAGTTGATAAAAACTTTGACTGCCCTGGTGTATCTGGTATTTTCACGTGACGTCAGGCTGTGTTTGGACGTCAACCATGATGTTGGTGTCCTATTTGTGTTTCGATCGATCACCTGATTTGTGAGCACGTTATTTTAAAATCCAACCTTTGAGACGTTTTAGTCAAATCTTACTGTCACGTTTTATGCAGCTTGAGCTTACTGTCCAAAACTGGACTGTGTTTTGTTTAAAGGTTTACCAGTAATGCAAAACAAACAAAGAAATTATGGAACTGGAATGTAAGGGATGAAGAGATCATGGCAGAAATGTACAACTAACTCCTCCTAACAATTTGTAAACAACTTGAATAGAGGATCGCAAGTTTCACAACAAGATTCAATATTTCCTGATACTCTGAAACATGAGCCTCAAAACAAAATGATTGGCATATACATGTATATCTCTGCAATGTCACTAATGTACCTTATTATGTTCAGTCCGGATCCGCTCTGCCCTTTTCAGCTTACACTGTTGAACAATTGAACTCCAATGCCAGTGGCACACAGAATACTAACAAGTTTCTTTGCTTCAATAAGTTTCTTTGCTGTTTCAGTTGGGTTTACGGAAAAGCCTGGGCCCAGCAGGCTAGCCTGCAGGCTAGCCAGGCCACCCTTTTTGGGCCCCAAGGCTATGGATGGGGTTTGGGCCCATAATGGATTTTTTTTAAAGTTCAGGGTAACCGACAATTTCATTGCATGCAGGGTGCATTGGACAGAAGGCCACAGTTTGGTCATATCTATGGGGATTGGGTTTGGTTTACAATTATAATACAGCAATGAACAATCAACATCCAGTACAGTAACCCCCAGGCTTAGTGTATTTACTTTTCCTTCGACTATGATAACTGCCAGTCATTCCTACAATACTTATAGTGGCTATCAGTTATGGTCCTGCATGAGAGAAACAGATAACACAAACTAGAAAGGCCGACATTTGCTTAAGAGCAAATACAGCATATTTCAGCCATACCCCTTCCCACGCAACATTGGACTGTTCCAAATCACCCCTGCGCAAAAATGGAACATCCTCTTAACAGTACATTATCCCCCAAAGTGGACTGGTATTGTGAATTGATTCCAGGTAAAAACAGAGCTTGCTTCTATTTTTCAGAAAATGACAATAATCACACCTTCCATTCAGAAAATTTTCATCATGACTGAAAATTGTTGAATGACTTCATGTAATGTCATTAACAATTTTCAGTACGATAACTAGGTGTAAGTTTAAAAAAAGTATAAGCTCCTTGTGATGTGGGTACATTTATTATTGCAATGAACTTTTTTTATTCAAGTAGGGCATACGATTTAATAATTATCAAGCAGGTGCAGGTACTGTAGGAGCGTTTGTTTTCTTCAAGCTGTAAAACTGTTAAACTGTTTTACTTTGTATGCAATCAGCCATCGAGCGTATTCTTATTTTAGTTTAACAACTTCCTGCCAGACCCGGAAGATACGATTGAACCTTGTTCGAGGATTTATTTTCGTCTGTCTGGTCAGTCTGTTCATACCCTCGAGGCTGGCGCTGAGAGTGTTTTATTGGGCTGAAACTCTGGCAGTTTAAAGTTACTTACAATTTAAATGTTCAAAGTTTATGTCAAACAACAACAGCACTAGGAAATGTGGCCACTATAGACAGGTGGTCACTATAGAGAAAATGCTGATCTATTGACTAGGAGCCATACGTTACACATGATCATTAATCATATAAACATTGCACAGGTAAGCCAATTGTTTAGATGTACAATTAAGTTCAAATAATTCTGAAGAGAAATATTGATGAGAAAATAATCATTCTCGCCACTGTCTAACTTATAATTACGTATCAAAACTAAACGCAGATTTTCTAACTAACGCACCTTTCGCCGACTTCATCAAAGGACCGCCGGCTATCAATCAAACACGGCTGTTGATTAGACTTAGAGTTTCAAACAGCCATGTGCTGTGTGCCAGTTGACAGCGAACTTCATGCTACGTGATGTTTTACATTGCTTGGACCTTCTTTCCTACAGCGGTGCTTCTACAAAATATTTAGACTGTAACACTGAGTCCCACATGTTTTATGGAATAGAATTTGACGCAGAACAGCGTTTTTTGCTGGGTATTTTTCTTGAAACATGTTCGTGGGAATATCAGCGAGGCGGCGACGTAGGGATATCAGACCGTCAACAAAAGTCGCACGGCGGCTAACGGCGCATCGAAGATACTAGCGCTATAAATAAGCGCTTCAACTAAGGATGGCAACCCGTACAACATTTTTGTATACTGTTGAGCTAAGTAAAGTTTGTTGTTTATGAGGTTTTAGTTGTCTTTGAAGCTTTGACCCGAAATATTTTAAAGTCAAATTGCTGAAGAGAAGTAAGTGACTGCTACGATTATCGTAGATATGGCCCAAAAAAACTGATAAAAGAAGCCTTCTCAATAGTCTAAAATGCAAGAGCTTCCGGGGGGGCTTCGCCCACCTGGGTCCCCCCCCCCCACAGTGGCCCTGCCCCTGGACCCCGCCAGGGACATTCGGCGGCCCCCGGACCCCTGTCCGACGCTTTGAAAAAATCCTGGCGAGAAGTCTGTACGACCTGAGTCTTCAAGATAACGTATTGTGTGGTCCCGCTTATGAATATTAATTAGCCTTCGCTTTCCTCTTCGCTGATTGGCTGAACCATTAATTGAATTAACTCTTCCTGCCGGCTAGACGCAGGTGCAGATGTCGGCTCTGTGGGGTGAACGTCCGAAAGATCATGGCATGGAGAACGAAAGAAAACCAATTTCCCCTAAAAAAGTGCTGTAATTAAGCCTTTTACAGTACTTTATGCCAAAAATTTTACTTGGATCATTTTACCAACTATATTATGCCTATCCATACCAAATGTTACTCATACCAGGGTACAGGGGTGCAAAATATACCGTTATAAGACCGTCAACAACAGTCGCACGGAGCTAACAGCGCAGCGAAAATACCATCGCTAGCGTTTCAACTTCGGATAACAAGTTATAAGTACTGTTGAACTCAGTAACGTTAAAGTTTGTTTTTAGTTGCCTTTGACGGTTTGACCTGAAATAGTGTTACGCTAAACTCCTGAATAGAAGTTAAGTGACTGCTGCGATTATCATAGATATGCCCCTAAGAACTGATACAATATAAAGCCTTCTGAATAGTGTAAAATGCGAGAGCCTTAGGCGGGCTTCGCTCCCCCTGGCGGGAACACTGCTATATACGGGATCATGAGGCCCCGCTTATGAATATTAATTAGCCTTTGGCCTCCTCTTCGCTGATTGGCTAGGTCTTTGATTCAATCAACTCTCCGGCTGACGCGCACAGGTGTGGCTCTGTGTGGGGTCACGGAAGGTCACGTCAGGAGGCCAAAAGAAAACAAATTTCCCCTCAGAAAAGTGCCAAAATTAATCATTTTAAAGTTGTTTATGTCAAAAATTTGACTTGAATCTTGTTACCAAGTATCCAGTGCCTATCTATACCAAATTTC